>NC_077228.1:37761921-37782234 GCF_027887165.1 Monodelphis domestica | reverse complement strand
TGTCCACTTAAGCCCTTGAACCCCCACCAATGTGGGTCTATTGTCACAAACCTAACCACTCACATCGCAGACCCATTAGATCTTAAATATCACCACTTATTTAGCAATATAGTAAAAGAAACAATAATTCAAGTACCTTTAAAAGCCAATGCATAAATAATGATTGTATATAGCCCAAATATAAATGAATTGCCCCAATCAATGGAATTATTATCTGTAAGGATGTATGAGGACCCTACCATGAAACCTTATAGAGAATCACAAGTAATGAAAATCTATGTGCACAAGACAGCTTACGACTATGGAACTGTAAACTTAAATATCATCTTTCTGTCTCAGGAACTGTTTATACAATAAATTCTGTGAGGAATATAGCTTCTGTGTTGAATAACTACTTCAACTGATAAGTTGAATTGATTGATGCTGTACTTGAGCAATATACATCACTGGGTATGATGTTTCAACTAAACTAGTTGATCTGATGGGTGACTTCTCTGATTCTCTGCTTCCAAGATGTTATTCTACTCAGTTGGAGTTACTTCTGAACAGCAACTATAGTATCTATCACTTCTAATTTAAGGCTTACTGATGCCTTCAGCTGAAGTAGTGTCAAGTTTTATTAAGATAAAGGCGATGATCTTTATCCTAAAGTTGGCAAAAAAAAAACTCCAACTCTGCTCTTTTGCAGGATTTATCTCTGTCTCCTCTACTTCTAAGATATATATGACATGAGATATATCTTCTGCCTCTTCTCTTCTCTTCATCAAAATGGTAGACTATATTCTTTCTATTTATTTATTCTTCAACAGTAAGTCATGATAGAGAACATGATATATTCTGTTTATTTGTCTTTTCAATCACAGGTAACATTAAAGAGCCCCTATAGCCTCTCATTGGGCAGGAAATGAAGCCAGTAACAAGTGACAAGACAGAGAGAGCTAGACAGACAGACAGACAGACAGACAGACTGAGACAGAAACAGAGATAGACAGAAACAAATGCAGAGACTAAGAAAGAGAGAGAGAAAGAAAGAAAGGAAAAGAAGGAAAAAGAAAGAGAAAAGATAGAAAGAAAGAAAGAAAGAAAGAAAGAAAGAAAGAAGAAGAAAGAAAGAAAGAAAGAAAGAAAGAAAGAAAGAAAGAAAGAAAGAAAGAAAGAAAGAAAGAAAGAAAGAAAGAAAGAAAGAAAGAAAGAAAGAAAGAAAGAAAGAAAGAAAGAAAGAAAGAAGGGAGGGAGGGAGGGAGGGAGGGAGGGAGGGAGGAGGGAGGGAAGGAAGGAAGGAAGGGAGGAAGGAAGGAAGGAAGGAAGGAAGGAAGGAAGGAAGGAAGGAAGGAAGAAGGAAGAGAAGGAAGGGAGAAAGAAAGAAGAAAGCAAGCAAGCTATTGTCTCCAATTAACACAGTTCTGAAATATGTCACTTACTCTTCATCTTATTTTTCTGGCTTCTGTCATTGGGTCTTCTCTGTGAATAATCAGATGTTTATTTATAGTTATAAACAAAATTCAAATCTTCATATTTAAATCACTTAAATGATCACTGTGTTGTCCATTTGCTTCACTATTCTAAGGCTTGTCACAGTGAGATGAGTTATTGCTATTTCAAAATTCTGACTTCACTTCAGAAACTGTTTCTCTTAGAACTCTGAGTAGACCTATGGCCCAGAAAAGTGAACTTTCAAGACAGCCTCAACACAGCAAGTGTTTTGTTTTTTTTCTCTCAGAAACACATATATGTCTAAGACAACTGAACTGTCAAGAATCATTCCATTAATGGGTTATACCCTTAAACAGGCATGAAGAATAGTATATACAAAGTCTAGAGAAGCAGTTAAGAGTGTGGAAAGGAAACTAAAACAAGTTCTGGACTTTCTGCCACTGTGTTGGAACAAGCAACAGTGGAAATATTAGAGAGAGAGAAGAAATTGACAAGACTGATAGTTGGTAGGGGAAGGGGCAACTGGGAGTGGCAGTTGGTCTTGTGACTAGCACTTCCAAGGCCCATTTCTTGGACATCCCATTTTGTTCAAAAATAGCCTGTGGGGATGTCTTCTCTATGGATTGATGCCAAAGATGCCCCAGAGCAGGTAAATATGGACCCTCCTGAGGGACAAGCCTTTCCCCAGACTTTGTTCACCTAGCAGGGGTCTGATAAGGGCTGTTTGTAGTAGAATGACTGTCCTGAGGTTCTCTCTATGCCCCCTGAAAAGATAGTCCTCTTATCTGACTGTGATATTCAAATAAGATAAATTTTAATAACCTGTTTGTATTGGAGAGGTATCAGGGAAGAGGGATTTCCCTAGATAAGGTTTGAGTCTTTCTCAGTTTTGGAGCTGAGGACAGGCCTCACAGACTGGTGGAGGGTTTCTCTTATTCCTATCTATGCTATATCTGTGCTAGTTTTCTTAATTTTAAAATCTTAGCAGTAGAGAGCAAGCAATAAGAAAAGTTCTGACTTTCAGAGCTGGCCTGTCTCTTCGGGCTGAAGAAAATAGAGGCACTCCTATTCAGAAATGAAGAAAAGTTCCTCTTACTTCCAAGGCCAGGAAGGAAGTACTAATCACAAGACCAACTGCCACTCCCAGTTGCCCCTTTCCCCACCAACTGTCAGTCTTGTCAATTTCTTCTCTCTTTCTAATATTCCCACTGTTGCTTATTCCAACACAGTGGCAGAAAGTCCAGAACTTGTTTTAGTTTCCTTTCCACAAGAGAATGTTATGTATAAGGAAGGGCAAGTGGACTTATTTGACTAAACTACAGAGTAAGTTTGTGTGTGTGTGTGTGTGTGTGAGCACATCATGGACGTATAATGTATAATCTGCCTAGAGTATGAAGAGCTTTAAATGCCAAATAGAGGAATCTATATTTTATCCTCAAGGCAATGGGGAGCCACTGACATTTACTGAGCAGAAGAATGACATGATTAGATCTGTGCATTAGGAATATCAATTTAGCACCACAATGACTTTCATTCTCAATAAATCTCTATTGGTTAGATTTGATTTTGATATGAAATAAATCAGAACATTTCTGATTATGGGCCTTCTGACTTATGGGAATCCTATTTTTTTCCCTAGTCTCTTCCAGATAGAGTTCATAGAAGCATTGATTTTTCAAGTTAGAAGGGGCATCAGAGGTCATTTAGTCCAAACCTCTTATTTTATAGATGAGGAAAATGAGACCCAGGGAATTTGTCACTTGTCCAAATTCACACAGTAAGTTGTCAATCTGGGATTTGAACCCAGGACCTCTGACTCCAAACCTGGGGCTTTTTTTTTTTTTACAAAACCATATGGAAGTCAGAAAGTGAGTAACTAATATAGTCAATTTCTATTAGTCTTTTATACCCCACTCATACTCTGAGAGCTATTGGAATAAAGGTTTGCCCAGATAACCAATCCACTTTCTCACTTTCCACCAGCAAGTCCAGTCCTGGTTTATAAATATAAAATACCTCAGTTTCCCAAGAACCTAATTCATATGTTGATTTGAACATTGCATCTTATAGAAAAAAAGACAAAAATGAAACATACAACCAACCAGCACATAGATAAGCAAACCACATCTGAACCTTGGCCTCAGAGCTTTGGAAAATAAATATTTTTGCCACGTGGCAAGAGTTGTGCGGTAAATATATCCCCCTGCTCTGATCTTACATCCTGTCACATTAATGTTTCAGAGCACTCAATATAAATATTAAAACTAATAGCTTCACTCTTTGGCTATTACTCCTCCAGTCCCTGAAATCATCATAAAACATTCAAAACCTTTTAGAACATTTACACACTTGAATCTGGCAGTGGGGAAAGGGGACTCATACAATCCAGCCCAAGAGCTTAAATCCAAGCAGAGAGCCGATTGTGGGATATGCTTTGGTTATTCATCGTTTCAAATAAAGTTTCCATTTTGATGGAGGGGGGAAAAATCAAAGTACAGATGTCAAGGGAGAAGACTAAAGTATTGCTTTTCTATAGTGAGGACTTGTGAAAAAAAAAAAGAAAAGGAAGAAAAGACTGAAAGAAAGAAAAGTCCATGAGAATCTCAGTCCAAGGTCAATCAATGCTAGGACTGTGGGTACGTAAACAGCTAATGGATTGTAAAGACACATACCAGTGTTATGAATTTTTAAAGACCACCTCTTCAGCCCAGACCCCTATAAATCAATGATGACTTATTGGATGGATCAATTATGCAAACTTTAAAACATTTAATGACAGGTAATGAACGAGTCTCCAGAGGACACCAGTCAACAGCATTTCTGCAGATGTAGTTACGTCTACTTAAGTGGTAAGTGTCCTGCAAGTCACTCCTCAGAAGGGACCCTGGGCCAAATCTGACAGTCTGTTAAAAGGAAAGACTGGGATCACCTTATCCTTAAAACACAACTCAAATAGCCGGGAAAATGGGTTGCATGCTTAATGCATTCATGGGCACATATGCTTTGTTTAATTGTTATTAGGAAGCTCCTACAACTGAGCTCTGAAGTTTGTTTGGCAATGTGATAGTAAGACAAGGAGAAACAGATTTTTTTTTTGGGGGGGGGTAGGGGTTATCAGATAAAAATAGCCGAAACGCCATGTTATTTACTCCGATGGGTTCTTATAATTCCTGACGTTGAAAGAAGGGGTAGATGGCAATGGAAAGAAAATGCAGGATGGACATGGAGCCATGGGGGCAACGTCCCTGAGTCCCATTAGGTCTGTAAGCAAGGATGAATGTAGGGGGAATAGTGACTTGGAAGTCTTCCATTGTCACCAAAAATATGACTGTACTCTGATTGCTAATTAAAAGAGTGATCTAATGAACGAGCAGAGATTTCTGTGTGTGGATTTTCAAGCAGCCATTCTTTAGCACTTAAACAGTTGTCTTTCTTATGAACGACTCCAGTTAAATTGGCAGATTAGGAGAAACTTAGAAATTAAGTAGCCTGTTCAAAAGGAAGACATGTTCCCTAAGCCTCTGATGGTCACATTTCTGTATTAACTTAGATAAATAAATTGTTTCTTAGAGGAACCAAGTATATGGGACTGAATCAGCAAAGGAAGGATGGCTCAATACTTCTTGTTTTAGGACCAGACTGCTTTACTTCTCTTCTCAGCCAGGGACAATGCAAATGAAAAATGAAAGGCAAATGTGGTTGGAAGAGTCAGAGTTTATGGGTCTCTGACCTATGAGAAAACTTTGGGTTGGATAAAGCAAATCCAGAACAGCTCCTCGAAAACAAGTATTGCCTTATTCTGAAAGTACTGAGGTTAGAATGCCAGATTTGGCATCAATGGGCCTGGGATGAAATCATGGACAAATCACCTTTCTCTTCTAGAAAGTTAGGAAGTTGGCTTAGATGACCTATTAGGTTCCTTCTTGCCCTAAATCTCTGATACTATGGTGAAAAACCAAACAAGTAATAGAGAATTTTAAACTTCTAATAATCATATGCTTTAATATAAGTTCACAATTGTAATAAAAGTAATAAAAGAGAGCGTGACATGGTCAATAGATAACTTGGAGTCAGAAGAGCTGGAATGTGGTTCTGCCTCTGACACAAAAAGGTACTGTGACCTTGGGTAAGTCACTTCAAACTTTAAACACTCTAAGCATCCCTCTTGGATTACACAAACTACAGAAAGTTTCATTTTTGTGTGGCTGATGGGGTTTCCACAACTGTGAATTCAAATCCCCCCCATGAAATCATGGATCCAGATGTTTAATAATGATGTTTACATTTTGGAAACTTAACCTAGCTAAGACTACCTTGTGGGATTTACTAGAGAAGTAAACCAGTTGTAATTGAAATCGCTGAATAATTTGAAGATTTCAAATCCCAATTCCAAAGGATCAAGGATCAAAGATAATGCATCTATCCATCTCCTGCCAAAGATATGATGAATTTAAGATATAGAATGAACTGTACATTTCTGGACATGGCCAGTTTCAGAATTTTTTATTGACTGAATACTTGTTATGCAGATTTCCTTTTTCTTTTTCTGCTCTCATCGAGGATTGACAGTGAAAGAGAAAAGAGAACATGAGTATGTGTTAATTAGAAAAATAACAAAATTAAAGTTTTTTTTCTTTTTTTTAAATTTAAATCAATTTATTTAGTCAATTTAGAACTTTATTCTTTGGTTAAAATAAGTATATTATTTCCCTCCCTCCCCTCCCTCACCCTTCCCACAGCCGAAGCACAATTTCATTGGGTATTGCATGTGTCCTTGATCAAAACCTATTTCCATGTTGTTGATGTTCACAATAGGATGTTCAATCAGAGTCTACATCCCCAACCATATCCCCTCGACCCACGCAATCAAGCAGTTGTTTTTCTTCGGTGTTTCTACTCCCACAGTTTTTCCTCTGAATGTGGATAGTGTTCTTTCTCTTAGATCCCTCCAAGTTGTTTAGGATCACTGCACTGCCACTAATGGAGAAGTCCATTACATTTGACTGTACCACAGTGTTTCGGGCTCCGTGTACAATGTTCTCCTGGTTCTGCTCCTTTCACTCTGCATCAATTCCTGGAGGTTGTCCCAGTTCCCATGGAATTCCTCCACTTTATTAAAATGAAAAATTTTAAAGCAACTTGATTTCAAGATTTGCCATCTAGGAACTTTCCATCTCTTTCTCACTTTGCTTCCCCCTTTCATATCTAGCCAAGTTTCCAGGTCATATCAATTTTTTCCTGTTCACCTAGCCACCCCACAAACCAAGTCAACATATATTAAGTGCCTACTATGTGAAGGTTGCTATGCCAAGAACTAGGAGCAGAAAGAAAGGCAAAAATAGTCTCTGCCCCCAAAGAGCTAGCTCACAATCTAATGTGGGAAATGATACACATATGTCTACATACCAACACGTTATGTACAGGATACTTAACAGCGTTGTTGTTCAGTTATCTAGTCATGTCTGACTCTTTATGACCTCAATGAACCATAGCATGTGAGACCCGTCTAAATTCCACCATTTCCAGAAGCTTGTCTAAGCTCAGATTCATTGCTTCCATGACATTATCTCTCCATATCATTCACTGCTGTCTCTTTTTCTTTTTGCCTTCAACCTTTACCAGCATCAGGGGATTTTTCATTGAGCCCTGTCTTCTCATTATGTGGCCAAAGTTTTTAAGCTTTAGCTTCAGTATTTGCCTTCCACTTAATAGTCTGAATTTATTTCTTTAAGCATAGACTGACTGATGTCCTTGCTATGACCATAGCTTTGACTCTACATACCTTTCTTGCCAAAGCGATGTCTCTTCTTTTTAGTATATGGTCCAGATTTTTCATATTTTTCTTCCAAGGAGCAAAGGTCTTTTAATTTTACTGTTGCAGTTGCCATCTGCAGTGATCTTTGAACCTCAAAATATAAAATCTAACATCACTTCCATTTTTTATCCTTCCATTTGCCAGGAAGTGATGGGACCATTTGCTAGGATATTAGGTTCTTTTAAATGTTAAGCTAAGAGCCAGGTTTTACACTCTCCTATTTCACCTTCATTGAGAGACTTCTCTACTCTTCACTTTCTGCCATCAGAGTGGTATCATCTGCATATCTGAGCCTGTTGATATTTCTTCTGGAAAAATCAATTCTGGCCTTTGATTTACCTTGCCTAGAATTTCACATGATGTACTTTGCATGTAATTTAAATAAATAAGGTGACAACATACAGCCCTGTCATACTCTTTTCCCAATCTTAAACTCAGTTGTTCTGTTTGGTTTTGTTGCTTCTTGGCCCACAGGAGAAAAGTAAGATGATCTGGTACTCCTATCTCCTTGAGGGCTTGCCATATTTTATTTTGAATCACCCAAAACTTCAATCAATGAAGCAGAAGTTGATGTTTTTCCTGGAACTCCTTTGCTTTCTTGATTATGCAACAAATGTTGGTGACTTGGTTCCTAGTTCTTCTATCTTCTCAAAAACCAGCCTGCATTTCTGTTAATGCTTTTGCTGAAGGATTACTTACAGAATTTTAGGTAGGATCTTGTGAGCATGTGAGATAAGGATAATTGTTCAATAATTTTAACATTCTTTGGCATTGCCTTTCTTTAGGATTGGTACATAAACTGATCTTTTCCAGCCTAGTGGCCACTGGTGAATTCTTCAGATTTGTTGATGTACTGAGTGTAACTCTTTACCTTCATTATCTTTTTTTTTTAACCCTTTCCTTCTGTCTTAGAATCAATAAAGTATATTGGTTCCAAGGTAGAAGAGTGGAAAGGCCTAGGCAATGGGGATCAAGTGATTTGCCTAGGGTCACACAGCCAAGAAAGTGTCTGAGGCCAGATTTGAATCTAGGACCTCCCATCTCTAGATCTGGCTCTCAGTCCACTGAGACACCCAACTGCCTCCTATCTTTGAGGATTTTAAATTGCTCATTTGGAATTCTGTCACCTCCACCAGTCTTATTGTTAGCAATTCTTCCTAAGGCTCACTTGACTTCATTCTCTAGGATTCTGGCTCTAGATTGGTAGCCATATTATCATGGTTATGGGCCATGTTAAGTTTTTTTGAATAGTTTTCTGTGTAATCTTGCCACTTCTTCCTGATCTCTTCTATTTAAATCTCTTCTCTTGAGTTCTTCCTAGTTCATTGCCTTGTCATGATGGAGGGACTTGCATAACTCAGTGAAACCATGGGTTATGCACAGGGTTACCCAGATGGCTAGGTTTTGGAGAGGTCTGACAAAAGATGATCCACTGGAAAGTGAAATGGTGAACCATCTCAGTATTTTTGCTAAGAAAACCCCCATGGACAATATTAAAATAATAAGAGATATGACATCAGAAGATAAGCTCCTTAGATCAGAAAGTATCCAGCATGCTTGGAATAGCAGAAGACAACTACAAGTAGCTCCAGAAAGAATGAAGTGGCTGAGCCAAAGTCAAAAGGAAGCTTAGCTGCAGATGTGTCTGGTAACAAAAGGAAAATTTGATGCTGTAAGGATCAATACTGCATAAGAACCTGAAATGTAAGGTCTTTGAATGAAGCTAAGCTGGATGTGGTCACACAGGAGATGGAAAGAGTAAAAATTGACATCTTGAGTGCCAGTGAACTTAAAATGGATGGGAATGGGTGAATTTAATTCACATGGCATTACATATACTATGATGGGCAAGAATCCCTTAGAAGAAATGGAGTAACTCTCATAGATCATTAAATGATGAGAAAAGCAGTCCTGGGATAAAATTTCAAAAATGACAGAATGATATGTGTTTGAATAGAAAGCAAAATGTTCAACCTTTTGGTAATACAAAACTATGCTCCAACTACTGAAGCCAAATAGAAGAAAAGTTGACCAGTTCTTTGGAGACCTATGACACCTAGAAATAACATAAATTTAAAAGATGCCATGTTCATCAGAGGAGATGGGAATGCTAATGTAGAAAATCAAAAGATAAGTAGAATGAGTCAAATTTGGCCTTGGAATACAAAATGAAGCAGAGCAGAGACTAATAGAGTTTGGTAACGTAATTTACTAGTCACAACAAAAATTTTTCAACAATCTGAGAATTCTCTCTACACATGGTCATCACCAGACAGTCAATTCTGAAATCAGATTGATTCTATACTTTGCAACCAAATATGGAGAAACTCTATACAGTTAGTTAAAACAAGACCTAAAGCTGACTGTGGCCCAGATCAGGAGCAAATTCAGATTTAAATTGAAGAAAATAGACCATGCATGTTTTAAGTAACATCCTTATGAATATGAAATGGAAGTGATGAATAGATTTAAGGCATAGAGTGCCTAAAGAACCACGGACAGAGGTTTGCAAGATTATATAAAAGGCAGCAACAAAGAATATCCCAAAGAAAAAGAAAAGCAGGAAAGCAAATTGGCTGTCTGATGAGACTTTACAAATAGCTGAAGAACAATGGAAAATAAAAGGTAAAGAAGAAAGAGAAAGATATAATTAAGTTAATGCAGGATTTCAATGTCTAGAAAGGAGAGATAAGGTTTTCTTAATTGACCGATATAAAGAAATAGAAGGGAATATTAGAATGGGAAAGATAAGGGATCTCTTTAAGAAAAGTAGAGTTATCAAGGGAAATTTCATGCAAAAATGGTTATGATAAAAGACAAAAATGATGGGGATTTAGAAATGAACAGTGTAAATACACTTAATACTAGTGTATTAAAGAGAATCAGAAGGGCTTTTTGTGGAAGCTGAGATTTTAGCTGGGACTTGAAGTAAGCCAGGAAAGCCATGAGATGGAGATAAAAAGGGGGAGAATTTCAGCTCTATCTACAGTATCACTTAGTTGCCCTCCTCAAATCTTTCTCCTCTCTAATTCATCCTCCATCTAAGTGTCAAGGTGATTTTCTGTGGTGAGATTGTCCAATACTTGTAGCATGGGGGGTGTCATTGTGTGACTCAAAGTGAGGCAGATGTCCCTAGCTTCTTCTTCCTCCACTTTTTTTCTCCAAGGGAGGCTTTAATTATGTGTAGAAGGAGAAGCAGGAGGTTAGGGCCAAAAATGTCATTCTGTTCTCCTTAGAGAGGGTTATATATATATATTATATAATTATATATTATATATATTATATAATTTATTATTATATATTATTATTATATATTATATATATTATATAATTTATTATTATATATTATTATTATATATTATATATATTATATTATATATATATTACCCTCTCTAATATACCCTCTCTCTCTCTATATATATATATATATATATAGAGAGAGAGAGAGAGAGAGAGAAAACTATATTGATCTGATCCCATAAATGTTAATCTAAGGGATATTATTATCAGATTCAGGCTAAATTTCTCATCACTATTAATTATTGGAGGACTTCTTTTCAAATCAAATTAGTTCCACAATGAACCCACATAGCAATTAGAAAAGAAACCCATTTATTTATCCAAGTTGAAGCAAAACAGAAATCAGAGAAATATGTATATTGATATATATACATACATGTATACAAACACAAATATATTTGTATGTAAAGAATATATACCAGACAATACAGAGTGAAGGATCTCTCCCTTTGTGAGTGAGGTACTTCAGCTCAACCAAGAAGTTGAGTCCTATATTTCACCCAAGTGGAAGTCTCTAGAGTAGCAAATTTGGGATAGGGACATGATGAAGTCTGCCAGGAACTTTTAGGTCAGCTTCTTCTCAGAGGCTTATTTTTCTTTTCCATCTCCCCTTCTACTTTAGTAAAGCCCATTTCCCTTACTAAATCTTTCCTACATGGCTTCATTATGATGTGGAGTGGGTTATGTGCTCTCAAAGATTATGACAATAGATTGGCATTTCCTACAAAGTTCTAAGTGCACTGAGGAGAGGGCTGGGGCTCAGTACAGGTTATATCTAGTTATCCTAAATTGCCATTAGCTCCTGAATGATGTTTACTTTTTTCTCTGATCAATAGAAGTTTATTAAGATTGTCCATAGAGGAGTCACAATATCTGTAGGCTGATATCACTGGCAAATATCATTTTTGCATTATTTTAGTGACAAATTTGCTGTAGTTACATCCAATTAGAGGTAGCAAGGAGCTATAGTTTCTGGAATAAAACATTGACATCAGTCAGTAGGACAATGAACATTTACTAAGCACCTACTAAGTGTTTTCAACATTTTAAAATCAAATATTTGTTAAGCAGGTGTTAGTATAGAAATTGTTGATATTTCAGAATCCTTACCCTCAAGGAGGTTATTGACTAGAAGGATGAATCATAAAAACAAATAACTACCAGACAAGATGGTGGATGGTAAATGCATAAAATGATATAAATAAAGAATTATATGAAGTAAGATGAAAGGAACATTATCACCAATCATGTGAAACAAGCAAGGCTTCATAGAAGAGACAATCTTTGAGTTGGATGAGATTTAAATAGGCAAAGAAGAAAGAGAAGTTTTATGAGTGTAATGTTGTATCATTGTTTCATACATTTTATAAACAAAAATGTTTGTTAAGTGATTGATGAGAGATTGTGAGCTCCTTGAGGGCAAGGATTTTCTTTTGCCTCTTTTTGTACTCCTTCCATTTAGGAGATGGCACATAGTAGGTACTTCATAAATGTTTATTGACTGATTACCTGATGTTTTATCTCTTCATAGAAAGTAAACTTTTTGAGAGCAGACTATGTTTTATTTCTTTGTCTTAGGTTCTCCAGCACCTGACAGAGTTCCTGGGACCAGGTAAGTGCTTTAAAATGGTTGTTAAATTTCACTGAATGGGAATGAAAGTAAGACTTTCAAGGATTTGTTTTGTTGAGATGAGTTTTGTTGAAGTATCAGAGTGTGTGTCGGTGTGAAGGTCAGAACCTCATTCTAATTGATTTTTTCTAATTGAATATTGTCAAAGATGGCAAATACCAGATGAGCATTGTAACATTGTCTTTGAACATCCGATTTTCCCAAACTGCAGAGGAACTAGAGGGGAACAGAGGGAGCTTCTTTCTGGTCCCAATCAACATGACTTAGAATTTAATACTCTGAGACAGGAGCACTGCCTTCTCCCATGGATCACCCAGCGGAAAATACCACCCACCCTTCACAAAGAATGAATTAATGACACAAATGTCCAAGATATATCAGTGCCCTTGGATGTTAAACATTGTCTCTTTTAAAAACAAAACTAAAAATTGTATAGATAAGATGCCTTTTTATCATGCTTTACCTCTATCCATAAATCATCTGCACTCTTCCTGAAATAATCCTCAAACTCAGCATTTGGATTCAACAAATGAATTTACTGTCAGGTCCTTTCTAAATCACAGGATCATAGAATTTAAGATTTAGAAGAAACTTCAACAGTCATTAAGTTCAATTCACCCCAGAATGGAGTCTCATCTCTGGCATTACTCAACAAGTGGCCATCCATTCAGCCTCTGCATGAAGAACTTTAAGAGGCAGAACTCACCATCTTTCATATCAGATCTTTTTTTTTTTTTTCTATACTGCTCTTGTTAATTAACAAGCATTTCCTAAGGGCTACTATTTCCCAGTCATTCTGCTTGGTGTTGGACAAATAAGAACAGAGATTGAAATTCACTTTCAAGTCTGGACTTTAAGTCAGGCCCCTCCACCACCTCTCTTTCCTCTTTCACATTATTCCTTCTTATCCATCTTATTCTCCCATCAGGCTGGGTCATTTCCAGTTCTCTGAATACATATAACACTCTCTTGTCTTTCTGTGTCTTTGCTTACATCATTCCCCATGGTGCTCCTGCTCTAGCTCTACCTCCTGAAATCCTGCCTAAGCTGCTCAAATGTCATCTTTTCCATCAAGTCATCCATGATTGACCCATCCAGAAGCAATCTCTCTTCCCCCCTAAACTCTCATAGAAAATTTCACCTCATCTTTGTTGATTACGCACCGACTGTACTTGAATCATAGACAGGTCCTGGCAAACCTCTCCTATTTTCATTTACCAGGTTACAATAAAATGAGGAACCTTGATTGTTCTCTGGACAATCTGCAGCTTAGCTGTGTCTTTTCAGAGTGGTGACCAGAATTGAATGTAATACTCTAGGTGTGTTCTGACCAGAATAGAGTTCAGGAGAACTCTCATCTCCTTATTTCTGGAAACAGGGAATGATGTGAGCAAAAGTACAGGGTGCAAGGGAGCATAAGGTAGATGAAAATCTTCATACCTCTTTGGCTCTTCCTCATTTTCTATTTAGTAGGTACTCAGTAACTATTGGAGGAGTGAATGAATCCTATATATGTCTGTGATATTGTTCCTGAAGTGGAAAAGGAATCTTAAACCTTTCTCTTAGGTGTTTTTCGGGGGTGGAGATGGGCGGAAAGTCCAATCATTGGAACAAATAGCAACTTAGAACAACATAGATCTTATCCAGTGGGTAGGGGAGTACATATTTTAAAATTTTTATTAAAACCCTTACCTTCTGCCTTATTTTTCATCAATTCTAAGAAGAGTGACAATCGAGGTTAAGTGACTGGTGCAAAGTCACACAGTCAGGAAATGTCTGAACCCAGGTCCTCCTGACTCCAGTCCTAGCTGCCCTGTGAAGTGCATCTCTTTGGAAATCTTGTTGGAAAACCCTGAGCTGAAGAAGTAGAGGTGGCAGAAATAACTTGACTCCATGTTGATTCATCATAATAAATTTAATGAGCTTGTAAGTTGCACAGCCAATGCTGGAGGGTACCCCCAAAAGTCATCTAGTCAAACCCCTTAATTTTATCAAAGAGGATAAGTGATTTGCCTGAGGCCGTGCTGGTAATAGATGGGAAAGCTGGATTTTGAATTCAAGTACTAGGTTGTGTTTCAAAAACAAATGATGAATTTTTTTTCTTCTGTTTCCCCCTTTTTGATCATTTGAATATTTTATTGTTAAAATATCCACATATCTTTCAACTTATTTTTCTATGTGCTTACATGAGTGTCTGCATATGTGTGTATGCCTATGTTATAAGAAAGTTAGAAGGAAAAGTGATGCAACATGAAAGATCATTGGATCTGGAGATAAATGACCTGAGTTCAAATCCTGGCTCCATCATAGATGACCCATATGAACTTAGGCAAGTCCTTTCTCTCCCTGAGTCTTAGCTTCTTTTCTTATAAAATGAGAAAGTTGGGTCAAATAGACTTCTGAGGTTCCTTTGTTTCCAAATCTATCATCCCATGATATTATGAAAACCTAATGACTAGAGCCATTCAAAAGTGTAATGGGTTGTTGAGGGAGGGAATGGATTTCCCCTCCTAGGAGGTCTTCATGCAGAAGTCTCTTGTCTCATGATCTCTTGTCAGTGACATTGTGTATTGGGACACGGGGGGCGGGGTTCCTGGGGTAATTTGAACTAGTTGATCTTCTAATTGTGAGTCTGGAACTCTGTAGGTAGTTCTGTTCTAGTGATAGGTACATCAGCCTTTCCCCCCCTTTTTAATTCCTTATATCTTCTGTCTTAGAATCAATATTAAGTATTGATTCCAAGGCAGAAGAACAGTAAAGATTAGGCAATTAGGGTTAAGTGATTTTCTTAGGATCATACAGTTCAGAAGTATCTACGGCCATATTTGAACTCTGGATCCCCCATCTCCAGACCTGGCTCTCTACCCACTGAACTACCTAGCTGTCCTTAGGTATGTAAATCTTGGAAAAGTCAAAGCTAGGTTGATGGAATTCTAGCAACATTTTAAAAATGTCTTCATTCTCTTCTGGTGATAAGGAATACTGAAGGGAATTAGAGACTCAATCTTGTTTGAAGTCTCATTCACATTTATCCTGCTCTCTTTGGTCTGAAGCCTCTCAAGCATGGCTCATCTTCACATACAGCAGGAGGAAGGGTTTGGGGGTTCTTCCCCCGCACTGGATTCCACAGTCCAACCAGGGAGAGTTTTTGATGGGGGAGGAAACCAAACCAAACCAAGCCAAACCAAACCATTCCACTATATTTTTCAAATGTCTTATGGTAAAGTGGGAGGAGTATTAGATTTGGAGTCAGAGAACTCAAATTTAAATCCTTATGGTGACCTTTACTGCCTTTTCTGAGACTTAGTTTATTTATGAAAAGAAAGATAATAATACGTGTATTATCTACCTCACAAGGTGGTGAAGAAAGCCCTTGGTAAACCTTTAGTGCCAGAGAAATGTGAGAAATTATTAAGTATTCAGTGCTTATCCTTCTCCTCCCAGCCCAGTAAGATCTGGAGAGAAGATAGCCAACTGGTGGCCAGAATAAGAGTCTGAGAGTGTCAGGAACACAGGACAATTAGATATGTAGGATTTGAATAAGAGCTAAAGCTGGACAGAGATGAGACAAAGCAGGTAGGAGAGCTTTGGACATCCCATTTGGGCAGATGGTTTCTTTTTAATTAAGCCCTTATATAAAGTGTGTGTGTGTGTGTGTGTGTGTGTGTGTGTGTGTGTGTGTATGAGAAAAACAGAGAACAAGAGATTGAGAAAGAGACACACACAGAGATCTAGTTTATTCTTTAAAAAATGGAGTCAATGCAGAGCAAAATAAGCAGAACTGGGAGAATATTGTACACAGTAACAGCAATACTGGACGACAATCAGCTATGAAAACTTGACTACTCTCAGCAATGCTGGGACAATCCTGAAAGACATAATGGGGAAGGCTATCCACCTCCAGAGGAGGAAATGTTGGAGTCGTCTTTCACCTCAGTGTTTTTTGGGTTTTATTTTGGGGGTTTGTTCATCTATCACTATGGTCTTACAACAATGACCAGTACGGAAGTGTGTTTTGCATGACAAAAAAAAAAGAAAAAATCATTTATAAAAAGAAAAAATGGAATCCTGGAACAAAATTATTATGGCTTGTGTAAGAACAGCAAAGGCAATTAGCCCGCTTGACTTCAAGAAAATGACATTTCGCCTTTGTACCTTTGTGGGGGTGGGGAGAACACCTATCCATTGAATCAATCATTTACAAGTATTATTTAGGTATGAACAAAGCCTGGACATCAGTTAATGAAAGGTATTTCAACTAGGTGTGGTGAGAAGCCTGGTCCCATTGGTTGAGCATATTAAATTTTCTATAAAATAGCAAACCTATGTGGAATTTAGGGTGTTTGAAGAAGTGGCAAGTGTGGAAGAGGCATGAAGAAAGAGAGGATTGACAAGCCAAGCCATGCCAAGCATGCAAACCAAAGTAAAGGACCTGATCTGTCAATCAAATTGAACATTCCAAAACAGAATGTTCCCAGAAAAGGCAGTTGGAGCTGGCCAGAGGAGATGAACTGAGGCTTTGGCTCTGGGTTTACTGACCAAAGGAACTAAACCTCTTCTCTGGGGCTCCTGACCAGGGGGAGACTGGCTTCATCTGTCCTAGCTTGAAGGACCTTTGGGGGAGCTTCTGGAGTTTGGCTGAGAAGAAATTAACTTTTGTTGGTGGCTTTGTGTAATTGGAGAAGAAAGAAGATTTAACAGTTGTCCTCCTTCTCTCTGACTGTCTCTGAGTCACAGCTGTGATAGGACTGACATTTCCCAAAATCCTCCCAATCCTCTTTATAGATTAGGGACACCCCTAACCCTTTTACCTCAATCCCTAGCCTGTTGTTCTCAATAAACCCCTTTTACTTGAAGAAGGAAAAGAAAGGAATTTTTCTCATAAATATCATAGTCCACTGGGGGGGGGGGGTTAAGCAAAAAAGGGATTCAAGAAGAGGGTGGTTAAGGGAGGTGAAGGGAGCAAGAGCAAATCAAGAAATACCTTGATTTATTAGCCATTAGTGATCTATAGGTAACCTCAGAATACCCAGAGTAACCCCTCTAGCAGCATCTCTCTCTGTCTCTCATTATCTCTCTCTCTATCTCTCAGAAGTATTTCTATCTCCATTTACAACTAGGCACCCTGAGGTTTTCCCTAGTAGTTCTCTCTAGTCACAGCCAGAGTATCCATTTACCACAACCAGAAATATTTTCCACAGATTATCCACTTTATTACACAAGACAAGAAGAAGCTGGGTATTCAAGTAATTATTGATTGGGGTTGAGGAGAAAAACACCTTAGCCTGGACCCCAATAGCTCTGCTACCTCCCTTAACCAGAGCACCAGTGGAGTTGGACCTTTCATTGCAATTTCTAGCAGCATCACCAGGACAACAGCAGCTGGTGGCAGTGTCTGCACTGGGAATGAACAATGGAGAAGATCTGATGAGGAAGGGCAGATTCAAAGTCTAGAAGGAAATCAGCAGCAAAGTTCTACCATATCTCAGGGAATTTCCTAAGAACTCTGATCAAAGCAGTGATCAACTCCAATATTTGCCATGATTGATTATGATACATGTTATCTAACTCCTAAAAGAGGATGCGGGATGAGACATAAATTTTTGCGCATGATCAGTGTAGGCAGTTGTCCTGCTTAACTACAAATATTTGTTATAACAACAAATATTTGTTAAATATATATAATATGTTAAAGTTATATATTTGTTAACAAGTATATAATTTGTTTTAAATATAATAATATTCTTATTCCTTTTATTCAATGTGGGTGGTGAGAAGGAGGGAGAGAAAATAAATATTTGTTAAAAATAAGGAGAGAAAATGATTTCTGGCAACCAAAATTTGTCGATTATTCTCTCTCAATTTCTCCTAGATTCTTACTATACTGGGGATATATAATGTTGCAGAGATTTTTGGTGAGAAAGAAAGGAAGGAAAAATATGTACTTATTAAGCACTTTGTATGTACCAGGCTCTATGATAAGAGATGAGTATAAAAACACAAGCCTGCCATCAAGGAATTTACAATCTAATAGAGGTAAGCCACACAAAAGGGAGCTGAAATGCAGAGAGTAGGGGAAAGGATAAGGGCAAGCTATCTGCCAAGATGTGGTTTTGAAGTCCAAAAGCCAAGAATACTGCAATGAGGGAAATAAAAGATTGTTTGAGTTTCCCCACAAAAGGGCAGTTCCAAAAGAAACTCACCCAAAGGACAAGGTGATTGGGGAGGACTGTTACAAAGAGATGTTCCAGATTGAGTAGAACTCAGGGGTTGTTGGCTGTTTCAGGGTGAGGAGGGTCCAGGTGCTAAGGCAAGTTCCAGAATGAGATAACATAGTTTTGAAGTTCAGAAACAAGAAACTGGGATGGGAGGGAAATGAAGATTGTCTAGGGTCCCTCCACAGAGTTGGAAAAGGGCACACGGGATAAAACAGCATGGTTTAGTGGCCCTAAGAACCAGGAACATGGCTTGGAGGGGAATGTTTTAGGCCAACTACATCATCAAATTAAATTTCCATTTGTAAAAAGCTAATTATGTCTATAACTAATTGATTTGAACCAATAATCAATGGGAGAAGCACTTCATTGTGGGACTCATGAGATATGGCATTAGAAAGATGCCCTCCAGCCCCTCAGAGTTAACCCCCCCCCAGACCTCAAGAAGAGATGGAACAGTTCTGGGGAACCAGAGTATCATTGTGACAGATGGTTGACAGAGAAATCCACCAACTTAAAAAAAAAAAAAAGCTCTGAGTTCTTATCCCTTTGTGGTTGCCAAAATTTTAAAGATTAAAATTAATATTCAATACTCCAAGTATTATATTTAATAATATTTATTAAATATTTAACTTGAAATAAAGGGAAAGTAAAAAAGGCTAGAGCAACCAACTTCTCCCTCCGCCTCCACTTAGAACAGAGAAGGCATAGCTGCACTGAACCGAAACTGAAACCCCCAACATGACTCATGTACATGAAAGGGAAAAGGGAATTGTGGGAAATGTAGTTCAAAGATTCTAATTAATACAACAAACATGATACATTTGTCTGTTTAATGTGAGTCTAGTAAATGGAAGTTTTCTTGAGTTTCCAAGGTAGTGCTGTCTTTGGACAATGAAAAGGGAATCATATTGTGTGCCTTTTTATGCATCTTAAGATTAATAGCTTTAATAAATTTCTGAATCCCTAAGGTTTTTCTGGCCCAAGCGGGGCAGGGGGCTAGGGAGCCTCCCAGGAAGGACAAGAGACTCTTAGACAGTTGTAACCTGGATTGGATTTAAGTCTACAAGAATAATCCCTCTTTCTAGCCTGCTCATTATGGGGTTGTGCATCATCTCTCAAGTGCAACAAATGAGTCTCCAGAAAACTCCCTTGTCACTCTATCAGTTTCACAAATCAAATGAAAATAAAGTCACAGAGAGGAAGGAATCAGTCTGCTCCCATCCAACTGGCTCCACAGAGCCCATCAACACTCCTTTTTGCTATCACTCTACAAACTGTAAGGCATTTTGTGCTTTGCTAATGGGATAGCCCTTTTTCTCTCTTTCCTTCCCTTGCTTCTTCCTTTCTATTCTTCCTTCCTTCCTTCTTTGCTCTATCCCTTCCTTCTTCCCTCACTCCTTTCCTTCTTCCTTCTTTTCCTCCTCCCTTTCTTCCTTCTTCTCTTCCTTCCTCCTTTCCTCCCACATATATAATAGATGTTGATAGAGAGTAAATATATATATATATATATATATATAAGACATAGTCTCTACCCTTAAGGGAGCTTATAATAATAACTAGTGATTCTAAACAGTGCTTTAAAGTTTTAAAAAAGCTTTACAAATATATTTTTATTAGGTTTTTAACAATGATAAATGCATAATCCAGTGGAACTGCTTGTTGGCTCTGGGAGGGTAGGGGGAGGAAAGAAAGAAGGGAAAGAACATTAAACTTGTGACCATGGAAAATATTTTAAATAAAAAAATTTAAATTATATTTTTTTAATTTTATCTTTACAACAACCCCAGCAAATATATACTATCTTTATCGCCATTTTTTCAGATGAAGAAACTGAGATAAATAGTAGTTAAGTGACTTGTTGTGGGGTCACATAACTAGTAAATGTCTGAGGTTGGTTTTGAACTCAGATCTTCCTT
>NC_077228.1:37581921-37756921 GCF_027887165.1 Monodelphis domestica | reverse complement strand
AAAAAAACAATGAAGAAAGAGTGCTATGAAAAGTAGAGTGGATCAAATAGAAAAGAGGATCAAAAGATCATGGAAGAAATTCATTCTTTAAGATTTAGAATTGGGCAAATAGATGCTAATGATTTCAGAAGACATCAAGAAACAATAAAACAAAATCAAAAGAATGGGAAAAATAGGAGAAAATATGAATAGGAAATAACTCATTGAAAAAACAACTAACCTGGAAAGTAGACACAGGAAAGACAATTTAAGAATTATTAGAATACCTGAAAGTCAAGATAAAAAAATCCTAGTCATGTGGAAAGGAAATTAGACTGACAGTTTGTGGGGGAAGGGGCCAACTGGGAGTGGCAGTGGGGTCTTGTGACTAGCACTTCCTTCCTGCCGTGTGGGACTTGCTGCCTGGTGTTGGAGGAGAGAGGAGCTTGTTCAGCCCAGTCTGGTGTGGTGTGCCCCCTCTTCTTGGTTCAGCCCGAAGATTCAGGCCCATTCATCTCTGAAGGTCAGACCTTGTTTCTTTCTGTGTACTGCTAAGATTCTGAATTAGAACAATGAGAGTAGACGGGAGTGGGACAAACTCTCCGCCAGCCTCTGGGGCTTGGCCTCAGGTCTGAAACTGAGAAAAAAAGTCCAATCCCAACTAGTTATTAAACTTTATGTGATTTGAATTCACAGTCAGATAAGTGGACTCTCTTTTCTGGTCGTAGAGGGAGCTGAACTTCAGCTCAATCATTCCAGGACAAAGAGTCCTTATCAGACCCCTGCGGCTTCCTCTCAGCAGGGGGCATCTCCCTCCCTTGCCTCACCAAGCAATATTCCCTCTCTCCCCTTAACTCCTCATTACCCCATACAAAACTCCCAATATCCCCCATTTTTTCAATCCCATTTCCTTTCCCAATAAATATTACAGTCATCATATTACAAGAAATTATTAATGATGAGGCAGAGTCAAGATGGTGGCATAGAGACAGTCCTCTGAAAACCCTTCCTTACTTATTGCAAACTAAATGCTCCTAGGGGGCTGAAAATCAAACCTAGCAACAAGACAGAACCAAGGAAGCCTCCTGCTGGACTCAACTTAAAAGGTACACCCCCAAAAGCCAGAATTTGAGAATATGTGGGTTTAAAGGGAAGGAAGAAGGAAGGTGCCTGAACCCCTCCACCACTTAGAACACTAAGCCTCCAGCTGTAGCTGGAACCTTTGGGTGGGCAAAGGCACTGGTCCAGGGGAGTATGTTGCGGGCAAAGCTATGCCATGCTCAGAGTGTTCAACACAGGCACTGGGGAAGCAGATAGAAGAGAAACACAGAGCACAGAGCAGGATGAGTGAACTCCAAGCAAAAAAACAGAAACCTCAGTGAATTGGATACAGGCTCTGGAAGAACTCAAAATACAATTCACAACACAATTAAGAGAGGCTGAAGACAAATGGGAAAAGAACTTAAAAACTAAGATAAGTCATCTGGAAACAGAGGCACTTGAACTAAAACAAGAAAATAGTGTCTTGAAAGCCAAAATCAACCAGATTGAAAATGAGGCAAAGGAGATGAAAGATGAGGCAAAGAAGATGTAAGATGAGGCAAAGGAGATGAAAAATGAGGCAAAGAAGATGAAAGATGATCTCCAAAGAAAATCAGACCAGAAGGAGAAGGATGACCAAAAAGCAAGGGATGAAATCCAGTCTTTAATTACCAGAACAACAACTAGAAACAAGCGACTTCACAAGACAGCAGGGCACTATATAACACAATCAAAAAATGAAAAAATTGGGGAAAATATAAAGCACCTCATTCACAAAACAGAAGATTTAGAAAATCGTTTGAGGAGAGACAATTTAAGAAACATTGGTTTACCAGAAGACCATGACAAAAGAAAAAGCCTGGACATCAAACTACAGGAAATTATCAAAGAAAAAAATGCCCCTATATTCTAGAACAAGATGGAAAAGTGGAGATTGAAAGAATCCACAGATCACCTCCTGTACTTAATCCCCAACTGACAATACCCAGTAATGTTATAGCCAAATTCAAGAACTATCAGACCAAGGTAAAAATATTACAAGCTGAAAGAAGAAGTCATTCAGATACCACAGAACCACAGTGAGGATAACACAGGATCTGTCTGCATCTGCCCTCAAGTACTGAAAGGCATGGAATATGATATTCCAGGAAGCAAGGGAACTAGATCTACAACCAAGAATCAATTACCCAGCAAAACTGACTATATTCTTACAGGGTAAAGTATGGTCATTTAACAAAATAGAAGAATTCCAAGCATTTGTAAAGAAAAGACCAGACCTGAACAGAAAATTTGATGCCCAAGCACAGAACTCAAGAGAATCATCAAAAGGTAATTAAGAAAGGATAGAAAAAGAAAAACAAAACAAAACAAACAAAACTCTTTTATAAGAGACTCAATAAGTTAAAATGATATGTATCCCTATAAGAAAAGAGGTCATTGGTAATTCTTAAAAAATTGTTATTATAACCTGGGTAGCTAGAAGAATTAGACTTAGAGAGAACAATGACAAACTATGTAGGATGAAATGCCAAGACATAAATATGTATATAGATATGTGTATGAATAAATACATATATATGTATAAATATATACATACACACATATGTATATTTATACAACTAGAGCTAAAAAAAGAGGTTAATACTGAAAGAAATGGGAAAAGAAACAAAAGGGGGTAAATTTACATGTCACAAAGAAGCTCATGGTAGGAGGGGGGAGAACATCAATACACCAGAAGGGTAAAGAGGTTGGAGATAGGAAATACTCAACTCATGTGTGCATTGAAATTGACCCAAAGAGGGAAGAACAATCCAATCCATTAGGGCAGAGTATTGATTTACACCCTATAGGGAAGTAGAAGGGTAACAAATAGACTGGTGGGGAGGGAAGCAGTACAAGGGAGGCAGAGGGTGGGGGTATAGTTTAAAAAGATTGTAAAGAAAATAAGGGGGGAATAATAAGGGAGGGGGTAGAAAGGGAAATAAAATAAGGGTGGGAATTAGGGGGACTGATTTAAAACAAAACATTGGTGTAGAAGGAAATAATGAAAGAAGAAAAGGCAGAACTAGGAACAGAAATCAGAATGCTGGGAAATACACAGTGGGTAATCATAACTTTGAATGTGAATGGAATGGACTCACCCATAAAACACAAGCAAATAGCAGAGAGGATTAGAATCCAAAACCCTACCATATGCTGTCTATAAGAAACACATATGAGGACAGTGGATACTCATAGGGTCCAAGTAAGGGGATGGAGCCAAATCTATTGGGCATCAACTAATAAAAAGAAGGCAGGAGTTGCAATCATGATATCTGACAAAGCCAAAGTAAAAATAGATCTAGTTAAAAGAGATAGGGAAGGTAATTACATCCTGATAAAAGGCAGTATAGACAAAGAGGAAATATCAGTACTCAACATGTATGCACCAAATGGCATAGCATCCAAATTTCTAAAGGAGAAACTAGTGGAGCTCAAGGATGAAATATATAGAAAAACTATACTATTGGGAGACTTGAACCTTCCTCTATCAGAACTAGATAGATCAAACCAAAAAATAAATGAGTAAGAGGTAAGAGAAGTGAATGAAATTTTAGAAAAAATTAGTTAGTAGATATGTGTAGAAAAATAAATAAGGACAAAAAGGAATACACCTTCTTTTCAGCAGCACATGGTACATTCATAAAGATTGACCATGTATTAGGGCATAAAATCATTGCAAACAAGTGCAAACAAGCAGAAGTAATAAATGCAACCTTCTCAGATCACAATGCAATGAAAATAATAATTAGTAAGGGTACATGGAGAGGCAAATCAAAAATTAATTGGAAATTAAATAATATGATTCTCCAAAATTGGTTAGTTAGAGAACAAATCATAGAAACAATAATTTCATTGAAGAAAATGACAATGATGAGACATCCTTTCAAAATCTATGGAATGCAGCCAAAGCAGTACTCAGGGGGAAATTCATATCCTTGAGTTCATATATTAACAAATTAGAGAGGGCATAGGTCAATGAATTGGGCATGCAAATTACAAAACTAGAAAGTGAACAAATTAAAAATCCTCAGATGAAGACTAAATTAGAGATCCTAAAAATCAAAGGAGAAATTAATAAAATCAAAAGTCAAAGAAGTATTGATTTAATAAATAAGACTAGAAGCTGGTACTTTGAAAAAAAACCAAATAGAATAGACAAAGTACTGGTCAATATAATTTAAAAAACAAAAGAAGAAAACCAAATTGATAGTATCCAAGATGAAAAGGGATACCTCAACTCTAATAAGAGGAAATTAAGGCAATCAATAAAAATTATTATTCCCAATTATATGGCAATTATAAGACTTAAAATAGTTGAGGTCATAAACTGTAATGATTAAAATAGTGGAAGACTTAAATGGTTGTAGATAAAAGAGTGGATAAGTAAATTGTGACCACAGAAAATGTTTTCATTACAGTGTCTTGTTTTTAAATCAATATATAAGGTGGTCGCCAGGGGAAAATTCCCAATTATTAAATATATCCAAGTCAGCTGGGTATTATAGAGATTTAATTAATACAAATGAGGAATTAAGAAAGAGAGAGAGAGAGAGAAAAGAAATAATGAGAAAAGGGCTATACCAGCCTAGGCCTGCATGAGCCAGCCTAGGAAGAGAGGGATCAATCAGTCTTTTATCACTCATCACAAGATCTGTCCAAGCAAGGATTCAGAGGGACATAGGAACTCAGAAGGAGTTCCAGCCAGAGTCAGCCTCCCTCAGACTGTCTTCAAGAGACTGTCTTCAAGAGATTGTCCCACCTCTTAGATTTTCATCTCCTTATAAAGGGAATTTTCTCCTGTCACCTCCCCTAAGTTCTCCCATATACCAATCAGAGTAGACGTTTTTCAAAGGACAGACCATTCTTAGTTCACACCTAAGAAGACTAATCTTTTGAGTAATTTACACCTGAGTAGACTAGAATCTCTGAGTAAGTTCTCACCTCTTTGCTCCTTGTAAGTTCACAAGTTGCCTGACCTTTATAGGTACTTAGCACCCTTTTGTATTATATCCAAAAATAGGCATAGCTTAAGAACTTTTTGTCTTACTATAAGTATGTGTTTAAGTACTTTTCATTGTTCAGCAAAGAGTTTACAACTTTATCTTCCCCTAAGGCATGCTTAAGTATGGTGAAGTAGAGTTCTCACATTCCTGATCTAAGTAGAGTTCTCATATTCCTGATCTAAGTTACTTCATTGTTTAAAGTGGGGAATGGTCTTAACCCAACCTTATGAAGTAGGGTCTAGGAAATTTTAAGGTTCACAATCCAACCTTATGTAGGGTCTGAGAATTTTTAAGGTTCACACAACAAATATGGCAATCTAGGTGATATGGATGAATATTTACAAAAATATAAATTGCCTAGACTAACAGAGGAAGAAATAGACTACCTAAACAACCCCATATCAGAAAAGAAATTGAACAAGCCATCAAAGAACTTCCTAAGAAAAAATCCCCAGGTCCAGATGGATTCACAAATGAATTCTATCAAATTTTCAAAGAACAACTAATCCCAATATTATACAAACTATTTGACAGTATAAGTGTAATATTTACATGATACATGGGCAGGATATGAAAAACAGGGAATAATGGGAGGTTTGTAGCAGGTTATGGAGGAGAGAGGGGAGAGAGGGAATATTTCTCGGTGAAGCAAGGATAGAGATGCCCCCTGCTGAGAGGAAGCAGCAGGGGTCCACTAAGGACTATTTGTCCTGGAATGACTGAACTGAAGTTCAGCTCCCTCTATGACCAGAAAAGATAGTCCACTTATCTGACTGCAAGTTCAAATAATATAAAGTTTATTAACCAGTTGGGATTTGAGTTTTTTCTCAGCTTCAGAGCTGAGGCCAGGCCCCAGAGACTGGCAGAGGGTTTCTCCCACTACCGTCTACTCTATATCAGTTCTCACTTTGTCTAATTCATAATCTTAGCAGTAGACAGAAAGCAAACAAGTACAGATCTGACTTTCAGAAGTGATTGGACCTGAGTCTTCAGGCTGAACCAAGAAGAGGCACACCACACCAGACTGGACTGAACCAGCTCCTCTCTCCTCCAACACCAAGAAGCAAGTCCCAAACCCAGCAGGAAGGAAGTGCTAGTCACAAGATCCAACTGCCATTTCTGGCAGGAAGGAAGTGCTAATCACAAGACCCAACTGCCACTACCAGTTGCCCCTTCCTCCACCAACTGTCAGTCTTGTTTCCTTTCCACATAACAAAGCAAAGAAGGAGTTCTACCAAATTCCTTTTATGACATAAATATGGTACTGATTCCAAAGCCAGGCAGGTTAAAAACAGAGAAAGAAAACTATAGACCAATTTCCTTAATGAATATAGATGCAAAAATCTTAAATAGTATACTAGCAAAAAGACTCCAGCAAGTGATCATGAGGGTTATTCACTATGACCAGGTAGGATTCATACCAGAAATGCAAGGATGATTCAATATTAGGAAAACCATCCACATAATTGACCATATTAACAAGCAAACTGACGAAAATCACATGATTATTTCAATAGATGTAGAAAAAGCCTTTGACAAAATACAACACTCATTGCTATCGAAAACACTAGAAAGCATAGGAATAGAAGGACTTTTCCTAAAATTAATAAACAGTATATATCTAAAACCATCAGCAAACATCTTCCGCAATGGGGATAAACTAGAAGCCTTCCCAATAAGATCAGGAGTGAAATAAGGATGCCCATTATCACCTCTATTATTTAACATTGTACTAGAAACACTATCTGTAGCAATTAGAGAAGAAAAAGAAATTGAAGGTATTAAAATAGGCAATGAGGAGACTAAGCTATCACTCTTTGCAGATGATATGATGGTATACTTAAAGAACCCCAGAGAATCAACCAAAAAGCTAGTGGAAATGATCAACAACTTTAGCAAAGTTGCAGGATACAAAATAAACCCACATAAGTCATCAGCATTTCTATATATCTCCAACACATTTTAGTAACAAGAATTAAAGAGAAATTCCATTTAAAATAACCATAGACAATATAATATAGTTGGGACTCTATCTCCCGAGACAAACACAGGAACTATATGAACACAACTAGAAAACACTCTCCACACAATTAAAACTAGATCTAAACAATTGGAAAAACATCGACGACTCCTGGATAGGACGAGCTAATATAATAAATTTAAGAACTTCAATAAGGTCAAAATGTTTACATTCCTATATGGAAAGATGATGTTTGTAACTCTTAAATTTTTTTTTTATCATTACCATAGTAGTTAGAAGATACATACATAGACAGAGGGTGTGTTAGTAAGCTGTTTAAAATGATAAGTAAAAAAAAAATCTAGGGATGAAAAAGAAGATTGTACTAAAAGAAATGGGAAGAGAGAAATAAATGAGATAAATTATATCACATAAAGAGATGTGGGGGGGGGGAAACTATTACAGTTGAGGGGAGGATGAGGGTGGTGATGGGTATTACTCTCTTTGGAATTGGTTCAGAAAGGGAAGAATAGTCAGATTCATTGGGATATAGAATCCAATCTTGCCCTATAGAGAAATTAGAATGGGCATAAGAAAAGGGTGGGAGAGGGGAGGGGAATAATATAAGGGAGAAAGAGGTTGGGATGATGATTAAAGGACCCTATGCAGAAGTAGGACGGGAATAAGAAGGCTGGTTGTGAGAGAGTAATATAAGAGAAGGGGGATGGGAGGAGTAATTAAAAACAAAACACTGATATTGAGGGAAAGAGTAAAAAGAGAAAGGACAGGATTAAAAGAGGAAAACAACATGGAAGGAAATTAAAAAATGGTAATCAGAACAATGAATATAAATGGGATAAATTCACCCATATCCAGAAGCAGATAGCAGAGTTGATTAAAAACCAGTATCCTACCATATGTTAATTATAAGAAACATTGGAGCCAAGTAGATGCACAGAGTAAAGGTAAGGGGCTGGAGCAGAATCTATCGTGCTTCAACTAAAATTAAAAAAGGCAGGAGTAGCAATCATAATCTCAAATTAAAAGAGATAAGGAAGGTAATGATGTCTTTTATAAAAGGTATTATAGACAATGAAATAATGTCAGTACTTCACATATATGCACCAAAATAATATATCATTCAGATTTTTAAAGGAGAAATTAAAGGAACTTAAGGAGCAAATATACAGTAAAACTGTACTAGTGAGGAACCTTAATCTTCCCTTACCAGAATTAGATAAATCTAATAAAAAAATGAGAAAAGTAAAGGAAATGAATGAAGGTTTAGAATAGTTAGATTTAATAGATATTTGGAGAAAATTGAATAGGGATAAAAAGAAATATACCTTCTTTTCAGTAGCATCTGGTACACATCAAAAATTGACCATTTCTAGGTCTAAAAACTTTACAATAAAATACAGAAAAACAGAAGTAATAAATTCAACTTTTCAGATCATAATGTGATAAAATTATAATCAATAAGGATTCATGAAAAGGCAAATTAAAATTAATTGGAAACTAAATAATCTAATTTTTCAAAATGACTAAATCAAAGAACAAATCATAGAAACAATTACTGATTTTATTGAAAAGAATACCAAAGAGGTGATAACATATTAAAATTTATGGGATACAACCAAAGCAGTACTCACAAGAAATTTTATATCCCTGAATGCTTATGTCAATAAAATAGAGAAAAGGCATTGGATATGCAACTAAAAAAAAAAAACTAGAAAAAGAACAAATTAAAAATCCCAGTTAAAGACTAAACTAGACATCCTAAAGATCAAAGGAGAAATTAATAAAACTGAAAGTAAAAGAACTATTGAACTAATAAATGAGACAAGGAGTTGTTCTATAAAAATAAAAACAAATAAAATGGATAGAATATTGGTTAATTTGATTTAAAAAAAGACAAGAATCCAATTACCAGTATCAAAAATGAAAAGGGTGATTTTAGTTCTAATGAAGAGGAAATTAAAGCAATCATTAGGAGCCATTTTGCCCAGTTATATTACAATAAATCTGATAATCTAGGGGAAATGTATTTGTATTTTCAAAAATATAAATTGTGTAGATTAACAAAAGAGGAAGTAGAATATATAAATAATCCCATCTCAGAAAAAGAAATTGAATAAGCTTTCAATCAGCTCCCTAAGAAAAAATCCCCAGGGCCAGATCTATTTACAAGTGAATTCTATCAAACATTTAAAGAACAATTAATCCCAATATTATACAAACTCTTTGGTAAAATAGGCAAAAAAAAGTGTTTTGCCAATTTTTTTAATGACACAATATAGTGCTGATACCTAAGCCAGGAAGATCTAAAGCAGAAAAAGAAACTAAAAGACCCATTCCCCAATGAACATTGATGCAAATATCTTAAATAAAATACTAGAAAAGAAACTACATCAGTATATTACAGGGATTATTCACTATGAACAAGTGGGATTTATACCAAGAATGAGAGTCTGGTTTAATACTAGGAAAACTATAAGCTTAATTGACCACATCAGTAATCAAAACAGAAATCACATGATAATCGCAATCAATGCAGAAAAAGCCTTTGACAAAAATACAATATCCATTCCTATTAAAAACACTAGAAAGCATAGGAATAAAGGGGCCTTTCCTTAAAACCATCAGCAAGTTCATTTGCAATGCAGATAAGTTAGAAGGCCTCCCAATAAGATCAGGAGTGAAGCAAGGATGCCCATTATCCCCACTATTATTTAATATCATACCAGAAGTACTAGCTTTAGCAATTAGAGAATAAAAAGAAATCAAAGGAATTAAAGTAGACAAAAAGGAAGCTATATTATCACTTTTGTAGATGATATGATGATATACTTATAGAATCCCAGAAAATCAACTAAAAAGCTACTTGAAAAATACTAAATTTAGCAGTTATAGGATACAAAATAAACCCATATAAATCAGTAGTATTTCTATATATTTCCAAAAAAACAACACCAAGAGTTAGAAAGAGAAACTCCCTTTAAAATCACTCTAGACAATACCTGGAAATCTATCTGCCAAGACAAACACAGAAATTATATGAATACAATTACAAAACACTTTTCACACAAATAAAGTTAGATCTAAACAACTGAAAAAACATTATTTTCTTATGAGTAGACTGAGCTAATATAATAAAAATGACAATCCTATCTAAATTAATTTATTTATTCAATGCCATACCAATCAAACTGCCAAAAAACTACTTTATAGAACTAGAAAAATAATAAAATTCACCTGGAAAAACAAAAAGTCAAGAATATCAAGGGAACTAATGACAAAAAAAATGAGAAGGATGGTAGCCCAGCAGTGTCAGATAGTAAACTGTACTATAAAGTAGTAATCATCAAAACAATCTGGTACTGGCTAAGAAATAAAAGGGCAGTTTAATGGAATAGACTTGGGATAAATGACCTCAGCAATCTGTTGTTTGATGTGGATAAGAGAATTGGAAAAGCCTGCAACAGAGCTGGAGAAGCAAGACCTGCAGAACTGTCAATCAAGGAAAGCATTCTAAATGGAATGGGGACCAGGAAGGACTGTTGAAGAAGGAACAGCCAAGCTGAGGAACTTGGTCTCTTGCCCTTGAGACAGAACGGAGTAAGGACTGAATGATCCTGCTCTCATTGGTTTCTCCCTACAAGACTCAAGTGACTAAAATCTTCAAGCCTGCTAGTCATCTTCCCAATTCTAGACTCTATTCCACTATCCTTCATTTTAGGAATATTTTAGGATTAGGGAAACCCAAACCCTCTCTCCCATCAATTTACCCCACCTTTCCTCTTCTCCCAAATAAAACCCCTTGTTTAAACTTATCAAAGAGTGAGTTATCTGTCTGATATACCAAGATACTCACTCAAAGCTGATTTCCAGGGTTACCAACTGTAAAACTAACTTACAGGGGAAGGGAAGAGGGAGGAAGGAGAAAGGAATGAGAGGAAGGAAAGGAGAGGGAGAAGGTTGGCTGATCTGATCTTTCCATCAATTTAATCCTCAGTTAATTCCCCTAATACAGTGATAAAGAAAAAGATCCCAGCTTTAGAGATAAGCCACTATTTGACAAAAACTGCTGGGAAAATTGGAAATCAGTATGGCAAAAATTAGGTTTAGATCAATATTTCATACCTTATGCCAGGATAAGATCAAAATGAGTATATGATTTAAACATAGAATTATATTATAAGTAAATTAGGGAATCATAGAATAATTTACCTGTCAGATCCATGGAAAAGGGAAGAATTTGTGACCAAACAAAGATAAAGAACATTACAAGATGCAAAATGAATAATTTTGGTTATATCAAATTAAAAAGAACAAACAAAACCAATGCAACCAAGATTAGAAGGGAAAGAACAAACTAGACAAAATTAAAAAAAAATTCTGATTAAGGCCTCATTTCTGAAATATATAAATTTATAAGAATCCAAGTCATTCCCCAATTGAAAAATGGTCAAAGGTTATGAATAGGCAGTTTTTATATGAAGAAATCAAAGCTATAATCATGTGAAAAATGTTTTAAATCACTCTTTATTAAAGAAATGCAAAAAGAACAACTCTGAGGTACCACTTTATACTTCCCAGACTGACCTATATGACAGTAAAGGAAAATAATAAATGTTGGAGGGAGGGCAAAATTGACACACTAATGCGTTGTTGGTGGAGTTGTGAACTGATATGACCACTCTGAAGGACAATTTATAATTATGCCCAAAGGACTATAAAAGAATGCATATCTTTTGACCCAGTAATACCACTACTAGGTCTATATCCCAGAGATTTAAAAAAAATGAGAAAGGACCTGTTCATATAAAAATATTTATAGCTGCTCTTTTTGTGATGGCAAAAGAGATGTCCTTCAATTGGGGAATAGCTAAATACATTTTGGTATATGCTGGTAATGGAATACTATTGTGCTATAAGGAATGATGAAAAGGATGATTTCAGAAACCAGGAAAAACCTACTTGAAATGATGGAGAATGAAATAAGCAGAATCAGGAAAACATTATACACAGTAACAGCAATGTTGTGGAATGGTCAAATGTGATAGGTATAGCTAACAGCAATACAATGATCCAGAACAATTCTGAGGGACTTAAAAGACATTCTTAAAAAAGAATGTTATCTACCACCAGAGAAAGAACAGTTAGAGAAGAAAGCAGATGGAAGCATATGATTTAGTACTAGTTTATTTGGATATATGCTTTAGGGTTTGGATTTTATAAGATTAATCACTTACAAAAATGGAAACATATTTTGTATGATAATACATGCATAACCCAGATTGAATTGCTTGCCAGCTCCAGAAGATGGGAAGGGAAAAAGAAAGGGAGACAAATTGGATTATATAACTTTTGAAAACTCATATGGAAATTAGTTATTAAAATTAAAAAAAAAAACTTTAAAAACACGAGATAATAGTACAACAGGTATGATTAGGGGATTTGCCAGACTGAGGCATCTCCTTTGAAGCTAGGAATGTTCATTCTGTCAAATCTGTACATTTCTGTCCTTTGCATATTCAACCCTTGCATTCAACCCCTACTGAAAGAGGAATATATTGAGGTTCAGAGAAATTAAAAATCTTGTTCAAAGTTGCACAGCTAGCAAATGGAGAAACTGGGACTTGAATTTAGGTTCTCTTACTTCCAAAATGGTGTTTTTCCTACTATTCTACACTGCCCCCATTGTCATGTGTATGAGTCAAAGAATGATAGAATTTTAGTATTGAAAATTACTTTGGAAATTGTTAATCATCTTCATTTCATAAATGAGGAAATAGAGACTTAATGAGAAGGGACAGCTAGTTGGGAAATAATAATAATAATAATAATGAATAATAAGTAACCTTCATATAGTTCTTACTATATGTCAGTTACTGTGATAAGCACTTTCAAGGAGGCTGGTAGGTGTCTCAATGGGTAGAGCTCTGGTCTTAAAATTGGGAAGACCTGAGTTCAAATCCAAACTCAGATACTTGCTAGCTCTGTAAGTCATTTAACCTCTGTTTGTCCTAATCCACTGAAGAAGGAAATGGCAAACCACTGCAGTATCTTTGCCAGGAAAATCCCAATGGGTAGCATTGCCATGCTGTGGTCCATGGGGCCATGACTGAATGAATGACAACTTATGTTCAGGCACTGTGATAAACCCTTTATTTATTGACCATGTCTTTTCCTTTTTTGGGAAAGTAAGCTTTATGAGAGTAAGGATCGTGCCCATATGTATTTAAATGTTTGATCTTCCTCAGCATCTTATATAGTCCATGTAGCAGATGGTTAGTAAATGTTTCTTAAAATGAAATGAAAAGTTGCACTGGAACCCAAGTGTCCTGAGAACCAAACACATTCTTTTCTCCTCTTCCCCTACCACATAGAGACGTGGTAATGCCAATGCTCAGGAAATAACTACTTTGTGATTGGCTGATTAATAGCAGTGATGTTTTATATTCATTTTCCACTGGAAAGCCAGAGAGAAAATGTCAGTAGCAACTCAACACTTTGAAGCCTCTAACATTTACATAATGTCACACTGAATTTGATTTGAGTTAGGCCACTACGAAACCTGCTTCTTGCTCTTGTTTCTAGGGTCCTCCAATGGGAGCCCTGGATGACAAGAGAATAAGCAGAGCATCCTAGGATTTTGGAGTTGGATGGGACCACAGAGGCCAGCCAAACTGTCTTTTACCAAAACATGAATCCCCTTATCAACATCCCCGACAAGATGCCATCTAGTCTTCTTGAACATTCCCAGAGAGGGGATAGGGCTCATTCTATCAGGAGACAGCCTAAGAAACTGAAAAGGAAAATGTACTTGAAGACATGAAGGAAACTCATTTCAAAGCCCTGACCTTAACTCACAGAGGTAGGATAATAGTTTTATTTTTTTCTCTTTTAGCACAGGGAAACTTTCTTTAGGTTTTTTTTTTTTCCCCCAAAGACTCAGAGAAAATTAACAAGATTGTGGACCATTTGGGAAATTGAATTATTGGAAATAATTCCAAAGGGTGGAGCCGGGGAGAAGAAATTAGAATGATAAGAATTTCTATAGAAATTAGTCACGCTACTTAGTATTTTGTGCCTTCAATTCCTTTTTAGTTCAGTCATTTTCAGTTGTGTCCATTTTTTAAGATCTCATTTAGAATTTTCTTGGCAAAGATGTTGCATTGGTTTGCCCTTTCCTTCTCTAGATCATTTTACAGATGAGGAAACTGAGGTCAATAGGATGAAGTTACTTGCCCAGGGCCACACATTAGTAAGTATCTTAGACCAGATTTGAACTCAGGAGAACGAGTCTGCCTGACTCCAGACCAGGCATTCTACTCATTGTGCCACCTAAGTGCCCACACCTACACTTCATACACAAATTCATTTACTCATACTGACCTCCATTTCATTATCCTTCATTTAATTTTGAACACATTTATTTTTGTAGGTATTAATCCCCAATGATATGTAAAGCCTTTACCTGGGTGTGGAGAGTTAGGAGAAATGCTACCAAGATGATTTATTGATGCTCCCTGTCCTGAAGGACCTTGTAATCTAGTTTGGGAATAAGACACCAAAAACTATAAAAAAAGAAAGTATAATATAATGAGTTTATTTAATCAGTAAACACACATTTACTGAGCAACTACTACACACCATATAGTAAACTAAGCACTTGGGGTATAAAGGCAAAAAACAAAATAGCCCTTGAGTTGGAGCCAGAAGACCTGGGTTTGAATCCCTACTAGAGGACTTAGTGCCTATGTGACTATGGATAAATCTCTCTTTTAAAAAATATTATTTATTTATTTAGGATATCTTTCCATGGCTACACAATTCATATTGTTTCCCTCCCTTTTCCCCTCCTGTCTCCCAGAGCCGACAAGCAATTCCACTGGGTTATACATGTATCATTGTTCAAAACCTATTTTCATATTGCTCATATTTGCAATAGAGTAATCTGTTAATATATGGACAAATCTCTTAACTGCTCTATGCCTCAGTTTCCTTATCTGTAAAATTAGAAAATTAGATGGTCAGCCTTGTTAACTTTTCAGTACCATTCCACCTGTAAAAAAGTATTTTTGGGGGTCTGAAATTCCCATTTCACTCAATCTGGAAGCTCAATGGCCCCTCATGGGGCCAGTCCCTCTACTTATTGGCAGTGGAGTTTGGACCTGCTCGGTTTCTGCCTTCCTACTTTGTGGTGTGCTCCTCTTCAGACTGCCCTGTGGCATTCCATTCCCTGGTGTAAGCACTCCCATTGATTTAGCCACTTAGCGGTTCAGACATCCTGACCTCAAGAATCTCCCTCGGTTCTAGATCTAGAGATCTGCCATATCATAAAATGTGCCAAGTAGTTTCCTCATGACGACCCTGTGGTAACAGCATTATGCTGGCCTTCATTTTCATCTAGTGTGGAAATTTAACACTAGTCTACTCCTTTTTTGGCAGCCAAGTCAATATTTGGATTTTAAAGGGGAAAATGTTTAATCTTAAGATTGAAAGCGCACAGTGCTTCTCTATCGCCACCCTGCACACCCCCCTTGCTGAATAAGGATGGAGACAAGCTCTTTGTTTATCAATAAACAAGCCTTTTAAGATAGTATTACCCAGAAAAGTGCACATGCACTCTGTGTGGCCATTCTAAATGTCTCTGATCCCTGGTGTCCCCTGATGACTTGCCCTGTGTCCAGAGTGATGTTGGAAAACACCAATCAAAAAGGCTTGGGAAAGGGAGGTCACAAAGAGCACAGATTGGAATACAGGCAGGAAGTAGGGTCCTTTTTCCTTGAAATCCCAGCTTGAGTAGGTGTATGGTCATGCTTGGGTCCAATCCGGGGGTGGGAATGAGGAGAAGGCTAAGGGAATTCCTGGCCACATGTGGCTGGTGTCTCTCTTTCTCTGGACTACTATTTTTATTACTTAATAAATAAGTATAAATTAAATAGTAGTCTCCAGAGAATCTTAATCATAACACTAATAATGTTTCATGAGACAGAGAACCATAAGAACTTATTTTTTATTGATTAATTAAGATAATTTTTCCATGGTTTCAAGAATCATGTTCTTTCCCTCCTCTCCTCCCATCCCTCTCCTATAGCCAACATGCAATTCCACTGGGTTTTACATGTGTCATTGATCAAAATTCATTTCCATATTGTTTATGTTTGTACCGGGGTAATTGTTTAGTCTACATCCCCAATCATATCCCCATTGAACCATTGGATCAAGCAGTTGGTTTTTTTCTGCATTTCTGCTCCCACAGTTCCTAAGAACTTACGTTGATAAGATTGAGAACTTATAGATTTATAAGTTATATAAATTATGTATAAATAATATTTATAACTCAAAGGTCATAGAATCCAGACCATAAAAAAGGAAGCTAAAACCCAGAAATGTTCATTGTTCTGCCAAGGTCACATAGGTAGTACATGTTTGGATGTGCAAACCAACTTCATAAACTGCATTGAAATTCCATTTTATGTGGAGTCTACTGCTTTCAGAAGGAAGCATTTATGTTCTAGATACTCTAGTAAGTACTTTACTAATATCTCTTTTGATTCTCAAAACAAACCTAGGACATAGATATTATGATTAGCCCCATTTTACAGATGGAGAAACTGAGGCAGATAGCAATGAAGTGACTTGCCTAGGGTCACCCATAGAGTAAGTGTCTGAAAGTGGATTTAAATCCAGGTTTTCCTGACTCTAGGTCTAGAACTATATTTAATGTGCCAACTAACTGCTTGCTTAGAGATAGGATTATAGGTTGGTTTGCCTAACATCATCGACAAATCCTACTTAGGGTATCATCAAGATCACTTTCAATTGTTCAGTCATTTCACTCATGTATGACTCTTTGGGACTCTACTGAGTTTTTTAAAAAATTTTATTTTTTCAATTACAAATAATAACAATTTTCCACGCAAGTTTTCTCAAGTTATATGATCCAAATTGTCTCCCTCCCTTCCTTTCTTCCTTCCCTCTTCCTGGAGATGATAAGCAATATGATCTGTTTCCTATTTCCATATTGTTCATTGTTGTAAGAGAATATGCAGAGAAAATCAAAACCCCCAAATAAACTAAATTGGAAAATAGTATGCTTTGGTCTGCATCATTTGGAGATTTCTTTTTCTTTTTTTAAACCCTTACCTTCCATCTTGGAGTCAATACTGTGTATTGGCTCCAAGGCAGAAGAGTCATAAGAGCTAGGGAATGGGGGTCAAGTGACTTGCCCAGAATCATACAGCTGAGAAGTGTCTGAGGTCAGATTTGAACCTAGGACCTCCTGTCTCTAGACCTGGCTCTCAATCCATTGAGCTTCCCAGCTGGCCCCCACCCCCATTTGGAGATTTCTTGACAAAGATGCTGAAGTGGTTTATTATGTCTTTCTCCATCTCATTTTATAGACGTGGAAACTGAGTCTAATGGGGTGAAGTGACTTTCCCAGGGTCACTTAACTAGCAAGTGTCTGAGACCAGAATTGAACTCAGGAAGATGGGTCTTCCTGACACCAGACCAGGTACTTTATCTCCTGTGTCAGCTACATGCCCTAAATGTTATTTTGCAGATTCCACACTAAGATTGTTAAGGGCTTCATAAATTTCCCTCATCACTGACCATCTTTCAGACAATAATTGTTAACTGATAAACAGAAGAAATGTCAGGTGTGGAATCCATGGTGAGAGAAAGATATTTTCTCAGTTGCACTTATGAAAGATCGCTGATAAGACCTCTGATCCCATTAAGGATATAAACTCTTCAGATGGAGCTGATGACAAGCATGCCAGTCTGCATGAACCCCCCACCAGCTTTTCTGTCCTCCAGCTCATGTTCAGGGAGAGGAGGTTGAAATCAACTCAAGAATTTCATGGCCTCCAAGAAAATTACTGTTGGGAGATGACCCAGTTCTTTGATTGGTGTCACCAGGAGACAGGTCTCTTTGAGAAAAGAACATAATGACATCCACTAGCTGCTTAAAGTCTCCTCATTATGCACATTTGATTTCAAATAGCTTTAACTTTTTAATAGAAATGGTACTGTTTGCTTTTATGGAAAAGTCAGGGTCTTAACATTATCCTAGGTAGGAATCAAGAAGAGGCTTGTGAAAATGGGTACATTCCCTCATCCTTCAAAGGTAAAAGCAGAGGGCATTTCTTTAGTAGGGTAGAAGAAGTCATGGCAATTCCAAATAGAATTTTTCATCATGTTTGGAGTCAAATGCTTTCTGGTCCATCCTCTGCCCCATCCATGAAATGAACCTCCAGACACTTCTGAGGATGCTTGGACAACAGGAAGAAACTCTATGGTTAATGGGTCCAGTCATCGTAGCATCATTAAATCTATTTGATTTTTATTACTGTCTTGCAGAAGAACCAGAAAACTGTGAAATGTCACTAGCTCTGGTATCAGAGGTCCTGAATTCAGAGGTGTTTTCTGTTGCCAATAAACTTAAGCAAGTGACTTGACCCCAGGACCCCTTTTTTTTGCTAAAACTGTAAAATGGGGGAATTAGAGTTAATTAGATAGTTTCTGATATCTCTTTCAGGAACAGATCTTTAATCATATAACCAAAGAGAGAGTTAACCCTGGGAAGCACCTCAAGGATCATTTAGTTTACCTCTAATTTCTTCATTGTATCAATGAGAAAATGGCTTAATAAATTCTGGTTGACTGACTTGACTCAAGATGGAGAGGTGGTACTGGAAGGGAATTACTTATAAGTTGAAGAGCTAGGGTCCCATGCACATCCTCAAGCACCAATCACATGATCAATAAATCAACAGACATTTATTAAGGACTTACTATGTCCTCTGCCTGTATACCTATCTACATCTACATCTAATTCTGTAATTGGTTGGTTGTTGTCCTTCATAATTGGAAGAGGACCAAAATGGCATCACTAGTCATGTCTTTTGACTCATATAAATGGATATGAATGAGTCAAACTTACACAAAGCTTCACTCTCTCTTCCAAAGTCATTAAAATCCAGAAATCAGGCAAATGATGGTCCAGGATACAATGGATAACCTTGGCTTCTTCAATCTCTAAGAGCTCCACAGTGCCTATTTCCACTGCCTACATGGCCATTGGAACAATTTTATTTTTCTCATCTGTCCCTTCTGCTGGAGAAGTCTTTGCATTTCCGGAGTGGATATCCCCCTAAGTCACTGTAGGGTTTGAAGTCTATTGGTTTCTCTCAACCTGGTTTAGTCTACCTACTGAGACAAATTTTTTAAAATAAGCCTTACCTTCTGTCCCAGAATCAAGACGAAGAATGAGTTCTAAGGCAGAAGAGTAGTAAGGGCTAGGCAATGGGGGTTAAGTGATTTGCCCAGGGTCATCCAGCTAGGAAGTGTCTGAGGCCAGATTGGAACCCAGAACTTTCCATCTCCAGGACTGGTTCTCTATCCATTAAGCCACCCAGCTGCCCCAGATATTTTTGTAATTGAATTTAACAGTTTTCATTTACATAGTTCTTAAACCCCTTACCTTCTATCTTAGTATCAATTCTTTTTTTTTTAACTTACATTCCATCCTAGAATCAACACTGTTGATTGGTTCCAAGGCAGAAGAGCAGGAAGGGCTAAACAATGGGGGTTAAGTGATTTGCCTAAAGTCACCCAGCTAGGAAGTGTGCGGTCAAATTTGAACCCAGGACCTCCAGTCTTAGTACCAATTGAAAAACAGAAGAGTGGCAAGGGCTAGGCAATTAGGGTCAAGTGACTTGCCCAACATCACACAGTTTGTCAGGATGTGACTGCTGCCCATACTACAGCTTCTTAGAGTCACAAATGAGAGCTGGATGGCAGGTGGATACCAAAGGTTGATAAATAGCCATGAAAAATCCCTCACACCAGAGGTTCTAGCACTCCTGAATTTCCTCAATACTCCATTCATATAATATATGTACATGTATAGGTATACACACATATATGTACATCTACTTATATACATACACTCATATGTACACATACACAAGTATACACACATATACATAAGGCACATACACATTTGTAATACATATATACCCATACATGTGTGTGAATATATATTATTTTTCTATGATAGAATTTAAGTTCCTTGAGTTCCGGGTATATTTCATATTTGTATTTTTATCCAGAGGTCCTAGCAGAGGGTCTGGCACATAGTAAGCTCACTGATCACAAATCATGATAACAGATACAATAATAACACAAAAGTTGGAAATGTTGCAAGAACTACCAAAATCTGACCAAGAGACATGATGTGTGCACAGGCTTGTGGGAAAATGGTGCCAACAGACTTGTTTGATGCAAGGTTGTTGCAAATCTTCAATATGTAACAAAAATAGTATCTGTGCAATAAAGTGCAATAAAGTAAAGCAAAGTGAAACAAGAGAGGCCTGTATAGACATAGAAACAAATAAATGCAAGATAGTTTGGGAAGGAAGGAAAGAGTGTAAAAAATACCTGCTATGTATTAGATCAGGTGTTAAGAGTTTTACAAATGGCTCATCTGATCTCCACAACAACCAGTGGGAAGCGGGGATTGTTTCAATTGGTTTATTTGTTCCCCAACCCACCCCCAAAGCCCAATGGCTTTGAGGCTTTTCCAGACTCTCCCAAACCCCTTTGCCTGGCCAACCTACTCAGGAGTTTCTTGAGGACGGAAGGGACTTTTTGTTTTGTTTTGTCCAAAGTGTCCTTGTGTCTGTAAGAAAAGTCTTTTAATCCTGGCATTCCAAAGCTATTCATTCTCTCTGAGATCCTGAAATGCCAGCAATCAGCCAGTTTTCTCAAACTTCTAAAAGAGTCCACATTGGGATAGGCTGAAAAAATTACAAGTATTTTGGTAGCAAGATGCCTTCATTCTTTCATGTCATCCCCCATCAGAATGGCCTTGGAGCTGTCATTGCTGCTCAGAGACAAGTCACAGGTAGATTTCTGTTGTGGTAATTCATGCCTTTTGCATGAGAATTTTTCACGTGTGCCTCTGACAGAGTAGTAATTGAAGCCAATATGTGCTCGGTGCTTCTCAAATTCTCATCCCTCTTGTAAAACTTCCTGATTAATGGAAGTGCTGAAATTGGGGGATATCGGGAGAGGGGAAACACTCATTCTGTGTCCCTAGTAAGGCAGAGTAAGCCAAGAAAGAGTTTTTTCTTGCTAGATGGAACTTCTCCTTAGGGGATGACAAGGCCTGGGGCCATCCTTTTGGGGATGTAGGCCTGGAGCAAAGCATACAGCAGGGCTCTCCTCCAGCCCCTAACCTTTTAATCTAGTGGAAACCAGGTTAAAGCAAACATCAAGGGCCTCCTTGAAGGAGAAAAAAAATCGCAGAAGACAACAGGCAGCCTGAGGGGAGAGTATAAGGGCTGAATGTATATACACGTGTGTCCATTTATGTAGGGCGGCATGTATATATGCAACATTTGGCTGTGCTTGTGATTTAATCAGTGTAAAAAACTCTAAATCCAGAATGACTCCTGCTTGGTAACTTCTCATCGGAGTTCATTTGTCTTAGACGTAGTAGGGAGTATTCTTGGGGACTTGTTCTGGTCTTTCTTTTTATCTCTACTGTTTAGTGATGTAGGGTATAGAATAGATGCTTCATCATTTTGTTTTTCTTTTGCCTCTGAGAGACTTTGGGGGGGTTCTCAAGGCTCACATGAGCCTGTCATGCTCAGAATCATAAACACAAAATGTCTGGATGCCTGGCACATAGTAGACCCTGTTTAAATATCCTACTCATTCCTGGTGCTGAGCATTATTCCTGGTTCTTCAAAAAGGCATGTAGTTTCTTACTGGATTCTTAATAAATGTAGGCAGTTGATTGATGGATTACATGATGGGCTGATGGAGGGAGAGTCTGTTTATTTCACAGGGTGCGGAGGCAGTGTGACCTCAGTGAGAAATAGAAAATATTGAGGCAGTCTCTAAGAGGCACCAAAATGGCAGGTGGCTTCCCCATGTATCCCCATTGGTCTCACCGTAAGGACAGAGTTGTTGATGAGTGTAACCAATGGAAAGCATTTCCACAGTGGGAATTCCACTAATGAAATCACAGGTTCTGACCCCGAGTCCCTCAAAAAACAAAACTCAAATGAAATAACATGTATATGGCATGGTGTACCACAAGGGGTTATCATCATCGTCATCACCATTTTTAAAAAAAATTGTTGTTGAATTGTGGTTCCTGAGGATTCCCTTGACTTCCTCTGGGATTCTGAGGCACTCCCTCCTGGGAATATGTGGCTGGTCCGCAGACCACAGCATGTAGAGGAAATAGGAGAGTCTGACCCTCAAGTCTCACATATGTACTTCATACATTGGGCGAGAGACCCGACCTGCCTCGTAAAGCCTCCCCAATCACCATAGAGGCAGCTCTCTCAAAAACAGGCTGGACTGGTCTGAAAGCTTAACTTTGATGGATGTGAGGTTTGGGACTTTATCCAGGTAAGAATCCATACGGCAAAGAGCCCGGATCAGGCAGGTGACCCAGAGTGAGGCCAAACTGTTTACCGGCAGATGTGTTTTTGAAAATCTTCCCTAACTGGTCATGGCAGCAGAAAATACCCTGCTGTTAAACGTATCTGCAATCCACTACTCTCCCAATCCACCTACAAAAATTTTGACCTTTAAAGAAATGGTGGAGAAGCTGGTGGTTTTTTTTTTTCTTTTCTCTCCTGGCTATTTTCAGCTCCAAGGCAATTGCAGCCCTCTTTGTTCCCCCTATTCCTCAGCTCTCTGAAGTCTTGTTGTGGCCACTCTGATCCCAGCAGCACTTTCCCTTGGGCAATCACTGGAATATGGAGCTGTGATTTGTGATTTGCAGATAGCATGTACATCTTGTGGCTGCTGATGCCCAGTAAAGATGTTTGCAGACCCACAAGAGTCCATTGTGAGTGAGAGAGATGCAGATGTCCCATAATAGCCCTTGCACAGGCTTCCCAACTTTCTCTCTGTACTAATCTATCCCCAGAAGCCAGGAAAGGACCTGGAATGGTGTAAAACTTTGATAAATACTTTGTCAAATGGATGTCATCATGTTTATTTATATAAATAACAACTTATTTATGAGACTTGTTAAGGTTTGCAAAGCACTTTCCATCTTAGTTAATTTGATTCTCATGTTGACCCAGTGAGGTAGATACTATAATCATCTCCATTTAAATCACAAAAGAACTAAGATTGTGAAAATTTAAGACTAACTAGTGGGAATCTGAGGCAGGATTTGAACTCATGTCTTCTTGACTCTATATCCAACCTTCTAGTTTACTGCTCTGTATAGCTAAAAATGAGCATGGTTCTACATTCTTGAATCTGTGAATACCTATATTCATTTTTAATAGCCAGTTATTTGATTTCTGTTGCTTAACCATTATTAGTAGGTACTAGTAGAAGCAGAGAAGATGATAAAATGCCATGAGAAGAACACACTGGCTTTAGATTCAAGAGACCTGGCTTCAAATCCCTTCTCTTCCCTTAAACCTTGGTTGACCTTAGTCATGTTCCTTAACTGCTCTGGACCTCAGTTTTCACATCTGTTAAATGAGTGAATTGGAATCTAAGACTTTGAGATCCCTGGAATCTATGATCCTATGATCCTGCCATTGACTTGTTATGGAACTATGAACAAGTTATTCAACCTCCTCCCAACATACCAGGCAACTCTCAAGGATTACAGTTACTGAGAGGTTGCTGCTTTGAATCAATAGAAGGGATTTCCACACTGGGAGTTCCACCAATGAAATTACAATCCATGGGACTGTCTCTTTCTCCCTCTAAAAAGTAAATGTCATGCTTTAGTATTTTGAAACAGGATTTCAGCGTTTGAATGTATCTCCAAAGCTATCTAATCTAAGGGTTTTTAACATAGGGTCCTTGAATTTCAGAGGATTCTTGAATTTGATGGGAAAAACATATATATATATATATATATATATATATATATATATATATTTATATATATACACCCCTGGTGAACCAGGGCTTTGCTCACCCAGCATGTGAAGACTGCTTCGGCTGAACAGACGGAAGAAACCAACAAGAAGGTTCAACGGCTGAGATGGCGACGCAGCAAAGCACTGTGGAGTGCTTAGGGCGTGTTGGAGCACAAAGGACAACACGGCCATCCAATGCAGCTGAGGAAGTCTCCAGGTGTAACAACCTTTCGTGCCACTGGACCCAGGCTTCCAACGCTGAGAAAGTGGGACTGTCTCTGTGCAACGACTTTTCACTTAAATCTCCTTCACGCACAAGTATCTTTGTGCACACTCATCTATACATCACAGATGAAAACGCACAAAGACAATCGTCATCCTCGGTTACCAAGAGACTACTACTACTACTACTACCATATATATTATTGCAAATAGTTTCCTTTGTAATTTTAGGTAATTTTGTTGTTGTTGTTTTGCATTTAGAAACATTATTCTGAGGAGGGATCCATAGGCTTCATTAGACTTCCAAAGGGATCCTTGATATGAAAGAGGCTAAGGATCACTGATCAGGTCTAACTCAAATTCTTCATTTTACTCCTTCCCTATTACTTCCACCATCATTCAAATATCACTTTTGAATCTTCTCAATATAAGAGTTGATAAAATAAATAAAATAAAACAAATAAAACTAAACAATAGCTTCATTGACTGACATAGTCTAGTGGACAGAGTGATGGATTTAGAGGTAAGAATTTTAGTTCATGCCCTTTGATCCAGCCATAGCACTGCTGGGCTTGTACCCCAAAGAGATAATGGACAAAAAGACTTGTACAAGAATATTCATAGCTGCGCTCTTTGTGGTGGCCAAAAATTGGAAAATGAGGGGATGCCCATCAATTGGGGAATGGCTGAACAAATTGTGGTATCTGTTGGTGATGGAATACTATTGTGCTAAAAGGAATAATAAAGTGGAGGAATTCCATGGAGACTGGAACAACCTCCAGGAAGTGATGCAGAGCAAGAGGAGCAGAACCAGGAGAACATTATACACAGAGACTGATACATTGTGGTACAATCGAAGGTGATGGACTTCTCCATTAGTATCAATGCAATTTCCCTGAACAATCTGCAGGGATCTAAAAAAAAAATACTACCCACAAGCAGAGGATAAACTGTGGGAGTAAAAACACCGATGAAAAGCAACTGCTTGACTACAGGGTTGGAGGAGATAAGACTGAGGAGAGACTCTAAATGAACACTATAATGCAAATTCCAACAACAGGGAAATGGGTTCGAGTCAAGAACACATGTGATAACCAGTGGAATCATGCGTTGGCTATGGGAGAGGGAAAGGCGGGGGGGGGGGGGAAGGGGAGGGGAGGAAAAGAAAACGATCTTTGTTTCCAGTGAATAATGTATGAAAACGACCAAATAAAATAATGTTTAAAAAAAAAAAAGATTTTACCTTGATACCTCTAAAAAAAAAAAAGAATTTTAGTTCAGCTGTTTTTGGTTGGGTCCAGACTCTCCATAATCTTATTTGGGATTTTTCTTGGAAAAGATGCTAGAGTGGTTTGCCATTTCCTTCTCCAGTTCATTTTCCAGACGAGGAAACTGAAGGAGACAGAGTTAAGTGACTTGTCCAGGGTCATACAGTGAGGAAGTGTCTAAGGTCAGATTTGAATCCAGTAATATGAGTCTTCCAGAGTCAAAGAGACCCCTGTTCAAATCTTGCTTTACGCAACTAGTAGCCATATCCCCTCAAAGCAAGTCATTTTGCTCTCTGATGGAGACGATATCTCCTGTTCTTCCTCACAAGATTGTTATGAGCTTTAATGAAATAATGAATAGTGAATGCTTTTCAAACTAATCTTTGAAGTGCTATAGATGGGTCTGAGTTTTTCATCTGGACTTTTGTCTTCATAGGGGTTAGAGTTTCCAAGTGTGGGAATATCTTCAACTGATATGGATTGGCAACTACCCTGTATCTTTTGGTCTCAAAGAGCTGTCTAGAACTCTGAAGGGACTTGTCCATGGTTACAGAGCTAGCATTTCAGAGGCAGGTTTGGAACCCAGGGCTCCCTGACTCCAAGGCTGTGTCTCTAAAGCCAATCATTATTCTTATCAATTCTAGCAATACAAAGATCATTAGTTCCTGGTCCTGTTTTGTAAAAATATTTATAAAATACAAAGAATCTCCTATCTGTGAGGAGACTCAGTTTTCTGTATCATTAATTAAAATATTCTTCATTTAAAAAGATGTGAACTAAGAAGATAACGATACTGTGTCGGTTTCTTAGGGATATCAGATGTGTATAAATATAATGTAATCATAAGCCTGGCCTCAGAAGACTATTGCTGTTAGAGTGATTCCTGAGATGCAGTTTCTAGACACTGAGAATAACCAAACAGGTACATCAAGGACTCATTCTTGTTGTTAAAAGTAAATTTATTGAAGCATCTCAATTTTGCCACATACCCTAACATCTACATATGGGGCTAGATTCCTAATCCTGTTATTCGGCAAGGCTGGAGATTAAGGGAATGTATAATAAATGCCTCTGTCATTACCTATAAATAGGATGCTGCTAAGTCAAGTGTATCCCTCTGTAATAGGAAAAAAAGTAACCCGGCCACTGCCACTCATCTGAAGCACATTTGCATTGTATGCTGTTCTAGTCTTGAAGGAAATGGGGAAAAAGGCAATTGATTATAATTGTCCTCCATTGCTCTGATTAAAAAATACAAATATATTTATTCAAAATGAGGAAGCAGGCTCAATGAGATTGTTTCTTGCTCTAGTAAACAAGTTTGAGAGGTAGGATTTATCCCCAGATCTGTCCCATTTCCCAAGCCAACATGCTTTCCGCCACAAATTGTTGCCTCAAATTATTAAAATTAGGTCAGTGGGGTTACACTATTGAAAAGCAGCATGTTGTAAAGTACTAGTGAGAAAACTAGGTTTGGAGTCCCAAGATCCTGGCCCGAGTTCTGGGCCTACCAGTTTCTAGTTTTGTAATCCTAGAGACGTCCCTTCCTTTCTCTTCTTTTGGCCTCAGTTTTCTCGGCTCTATACCAAAGGCTTGGATTATCAGAAGTTCTTAATCCTAGACCTTCCTCTTAAAAACACTGTGATAACTGTATTTCAATATTGTATTACAATATAAGTGGTTTCCTTTGGAATCTGAAGGTTTTTTAAATTATGAATTTAAAAAAATACTAAGAATCTCAGGCTTCTAAAGGAGTACAAAACAGGCACGTGTACACACACACACACACACACACACACACACACACACACACACACAGTTAAGAATCCCCTGGACGAGATGTTCTTTAAGGCTCTTCAAATCCAAGTTACTGAAATGATCGTGCCATGCTGAATTTTTCTTTTATTATTATATTCTCTCAATGTTCATCACTGCAGGGTAAGAGGGATGCCTCCAAATTGGAGCTCCCAAAGAGGAAATGAGGATGTTGAAGTGACTCAGAACCATGTGATATTTCAAAATACTCTGGGTTATCTTTAGCTTAGAAAAGAGAAGACTAAAGGTAAGTTGGGAGTCATGAAGAAGAGTAACATGGCTATAGTCAAATACATTGAAGAGTGGCCATGTGGAAGAAGCATCCATTTGTTTCTACTTGGTCCCATGGAAGACCTGAATCATCCCAGAGGTAGGTAACTGGCTGATTCTGCAAAGAAACTTTCTACTAATCAAAGGGATAGACCAAGATTATGGCAATGGGCAGTGTACTCCCTACCACTAGAGATGTTCAAGGAAGAGGACATAATAACCTTTGTGAAATAACATCGAAGGGATTCATTCTTCACTATCAGACTGGATCAACTCATATCTTTTACAATTTTATCATTCTATCATTCTATGGATTATCAATGGAGTTGTAAGTAGCATTTTTTCAGCAGGGGCAAGTGGCAGGGTTTTGAGGGTCTGTCATGTTATTATTGGGAAGTTAAGTGTGTCGTAGATAGAATACCATGATTGGAATCAGCAAGAACCAAGTTCAAATCCAAGCTCAAATATGAGCTCTATGTCTCTGGTCAAGTTACTTAACTCTGTATGACTCATTTTCCTTCTCTGTAAAATGAGCTAGAGAAGGAAATTACAAACCACACCAAGTGTTTTTGCCAACAAAACCTAGGTGACTCAGTGGATTGAGAATCAGGACCAGAGAAAAGAGGTCTTGAGTTCAAATGTGACCTATAATACTTCCTACCTGTGTGATCCTGGGCAAGTGACTTATCCCCATTACCACTCTTCTGCCTTGGAACCAATGTACAGTATTGATTCCAAGATGGAAGCAAAAGAGTTTTTTAAAAAAAGATAATCCTAAATGGAATGAGGAAGAGTCTAACACAACTAAAACAGCCAAACTACTATTATTATTGTGATTATTCAAACTTTTCACCCCAAAAGTGAGACACTATCTATTAAGATACATAGAATAGATGTGATGATCTATATATCTTTCTCTTACACTATTTTTAAAAATTTGTGTTTATTTTCTCTTTCTTTCATCTCTTTCTCCTAAGAAACATTTTTTAAAAAGGGAAACACAGTCTTTGCAACAGGCGTAGTGAAACAAATCAAATTCCCATATTGGTCATTTCCAAAAACATGTGTCTCATTTTTCAGTTTGCCCATCACTTCTCTATCAGGAGATGGGTAATATATTTTATCATCAGTCCTTTGGAATTCTTAGTTGCATAGCCAAAGGAAGTGCCATCACTTACCTACGATAGCACCTCCCTTTGCTGCTGGGGCCAATCATACCTTGTTCTTCATTGTCCTTCATTTCCAAGGTCACAAGTAGGGATCAAGGTTTGGCTTGGAGAGGGTTGAGTGAAGAGTTAGGGAGTCAAAGAGATAGAGGAGAGGAAATGACTTGGGGGCAGGAAAACTAGTCCTGACCCTGAACTCTCTGTACTTTGCTCCATATTGAGCCAGATTCTCCCTGTCCAGAAGCCCATCAGAAACAGCCATTTACTAGTATTCCAAGCCAGTTAATGCGGAATCTAGGGGGTGTCCGAAGTACTTTAGTAGAGTAGCTGGGGCTTTGGGGAATTGAAGAAGAAAATTCTCTTTCTCTGTGTTCTGATGTGTATATCACTTGCTGTAAAAGTCAGAGATCAAGCAAGTCACTCTTGCAAGAATTATTGCAAATGTCCTCCCTTAGTCCCCCGGTCCCCATCTCCAGGCCCAAGAGGGACAGAGAGAAGCGCAGAGAAATAAAGTGACTTGCCCTGAGGAGATGGAGCGGGAGAGAGACAGCATATACCAAGGGAATCCTCTGGTTCCCTGGGCTGGACTGGACTGGCAGATAGATTAAAGAACATGGCTGGTCTCCAGAAAATGGTCCTTATTTGTGAATACTGCCTTGTTTCCTGCTATGTGAGCCGGCAGCCCTCTGTATTTCTCATAGCACCCCCACCCTGCTCTTTTTGTTGATCTCAGAGCACAATTGTAAGGAAAAGACTTCTGGGAAATTCCAATGACATCAAGAGAGGACTGAGGAGAGGGAGGCAGGACTAATGGCTGCCTATTTGTTCTCCTTTGGGCTCTGAAGTTTGGGTATATATACTCATTCACATAGCTGATTTAATTGATTTGTCCAGATTCAATAAGGGCTTGTACATGTAAGGGACAATTATGGTTGCAAATGCTCCTGATTTGTCTTATTCTGAAATTCATCCCTTTCAGAAATCTCATTTTTGAAGATGAAAACAAAACCAAAGAAGTGTTCACATATACAGATAGGAGTGGTGGTGGTGGTAGTATATACAACAGATAAAGTATTAGGTGTGGAATCAGGAAAACCTGAGTTCAAATCCAACTCCAGAATTTATCAGCTGTGTGACCCTAGGCAAGTCATTTCATACCTGTTTGCCTCAGGGTACTCCCCTGTAAGATGGTGATAGTAAAAGCACATAATAGCACTTGCCTTTCAAGGTTGTTATGAGGATAAAATTGGAGAATAAAGAAAAAAAGAGAAACTATTAAGTTATACATAAATGTTGTTATTATTATTACTATTATTATATGGAAATCATAGGTTAAATGTCAGGCATTGAATTTACCCAGATTATGTAAGAGAAGGATGTGGAGGTACAACTGAATCATCAGTTTCCACATAGTGATCTGAAATTATTTTGATGGTAAATATTTCAGAACATCTACATGGTACAGTGAATAGAGTGCCAAGCTTGGAATCAGGAAAACATATATTCAAATCTAGCCTCCTACACTTCCTAGCTGTGTAAGTCTGGGCAAGTCATTTAACTGTGTTTGCCTCAGTTTCCTCATCTGTAAAATGAGTTGGGAGAGGAAATGGCAAATCACTACTTTGCCAAGAAAACCCCAAAGGGGTTCATGAAGAGTTGGACACTACTGAACAACAACGAAATTCATTCTCTCTTTGGTCAGTTTTATTCCTTGCTTTTGATGGGAGAGATTTGTCTTGAAAGGGAGAAAATAATCTCATTTGTTTAGCTAAAACATTTTCATTGAAAATTAAGGACATACATTTCAGGGAAAATGAGGCAGTTGAGTATCCTGGATACACACAAAAACCAATGTCATATATCACCCAGGCTCAAAGTACCTGCTTCCTCTAGGAAAATGAATTTATTTCAGTTATGGAAACTCCTAGTGAGTGTTAAATTTAATTGTGGATTGACTGAATATTAAAATTTGTGGTCACCAGGGATTTAATTTATAAATCCCAAATGAATTACTAAAGTAAAATGTAATTTTATGGTAGTTTATTTATAATAGAGAGAAGATATTAAGGAAGGGAGAAAGGGAGAAAACTCTGGCTTTCTCTGAGCCAAGTAGAAATTCTAAGGCCTTAATCAGGGAAAAGAGTCTCAAGACGATGGGCCTCTCTAGGAGGTTTACACCTCCAGAAAGGCAGGAAAAGTATGTCATCCTTTAACTCACCATCGTGACTGTCTAAAAGGAAAGCAATCTGAGGTCTCCTGCACTAGCTCCTCCAGGGGTCCAGTTCTACAACCAAGTGTGTTCACTCCAAGTCTGAGTGTCTTGTCTTCCATTTGCTCCTCCGAGTGACTCTTCTTCACTCCAAGCTCGAGAGACTGATCTTCCAGTCCAACTCCAAGTCAAAGATCTATCTTCTATCTCGAATCTCGAATATATCTCCAATCACCTCCGTGGTCCTCTTTTTAAAGATTTTTTTTCTCTTGTGTCACCTCCCCTAAATTTCACATCTACCAATCTCAGCAGAGGCTCCTCTCCAGGACTGCCCACTCTTTAGTTCACACCTTCTTTGGTTAGATTATATCTTTTTTGGTTACTTAACACCTTTTTTTGGTTAGTTCACCTTTTGTAGTTAGTTAACACCTTTTTGTAGTTAAAATGGGTAGATCTACTTCAAATACTGAGTTACCATCTTTTGGGGATTAAAACTAAAAATAAACTGTGGATTACAATTCAATCTTCCCAATAAAGGAAGAGCTAAGTATCTTCATTGTTACAATCAGGAGATAGCTAAATTCAATCTTCATATGACTAAAGTCCAAAGGAGCTGTGGACATGGTGGGAAGATAGTTACTGCCTGGGTAAAAGGCAACAATTTTCATATTCACTGATGCACTTATCAGATTTCTTGGGGAGATATACACTCTTTGTTTCCTTCAATACAGAATTCGTAGATATAAAGAGTGTCAGTGAGATAAGTCTATCAAGGCAACAGGAAGCTCAGATTATAACCACACACTCCTCCTTCCTTCATGAGCCACATTTTGAATTGGAAGATACTCCGAAGGTATCCAAGGAATACTTTTAAGTTTAGAGTTTTATTGCAAATCTCTTCTTATATGTATCTGATAAAGCATGCACAGAATTTTGTACATCTTAGAAAAAATGACTTTAGCTGTTGTTATAGAGACAGTGTGGCTAGAATGTGGGTCTTGGAGTTGGGAAGGTTTGTTTGTCTTGGTCCCATGGTTCAGAGCAGAAATAATGGGTCACAGTTGTAAAAATCCAAATTTTCTCTTGATATCAGGGAAAATATCCTAATACTTTGCACTTCCCAAATAAGTAGAGTATTTGTTAAATATTTACTATGTACCAACCACTGTGTTAAGCTCTGAAAATGTAGATACCAAGAAAAAGAAAGATAGTTCTTACCTTCAAGGAGTTCACATTCTAAGGGGGGAAAGCATCATATAAAATGGAGCTGATATCCACCTCTAGAGAAAGAACCATTGGAGTCAAAATGCAGATGAAAGTATACAATTTTTCACTTATTTATTTGAATATATGTTTAGAGATTTTGGTTTTATAAGATTATTCACTCCCAAAATGAACAATATGGAAACAGGTTTTGCATGGTAACACATGTATAACCCAGATCAAATCTTCTGCCAAGACTGGAAGGGGAAGGGAAGGGATGAAGGGAGATAAGTTTGATCATGTAACTTAGCAAAATTTGTGTGGAAATTGGTCATTACATGTAATCAGTAAGAAAAAAATAGCTTTAATTTAAAAAAAATAAATAAAAGGGAACTTAAAAGCTGAAGGGAGTAGGCCAAGGGTAGCCACATACCTAAAAGTTAACATTTATATAGGCCTTTAAAATTTTCAGAGTGTTTTACCCATGTGTGTGGTAAGGTAGAGAAGGAATGTCAGTTCATGGGGATTTTGACAGGTTGAGGGTTCCCCATCATTGCATGTGTCCTAGCAAAGGCTAAATGGCAACATGTTGGATTGTTTGAAAAAGGAATTCTCATTCTCATTATAGTTTGGACTAGATGATGTTTTAGGTCTCTTCTAATACTGAAATTCTGTGAAATCTCATGGCCAACGCTAGCTGTGTGGCCATAAGCAAATCATGTCACTTATCTATGGTTCAGGCATCTCACTCAGACTAAAACTATTAAAATATAGATGAGTGGCAATCTGGGTTGGTTGAGAGATTCCCGTCTTGAGGAAATCACAGATCCTTGTGTACTAATATTTATTATTTAAGGAGGATTTTTTAGTTAGTTGAAGTGGCAGGTATCTCAAGAACTGAAACAGTAAATTGTAAATGCTCATAACTTTCTATTGATTTTTCTTCCCTTTACTTCCAAAAGATATCCTAAGCATATATATATAAGGTCTTCAATCATGGCTATCCCTATAGAGCAGAACATCAACTTTTTTTTTTTAATCATTGACTCTTTGGTCAGCAGTCTGGTGAAGCCTGTGGACCCTTTTATCAAAATTACATTTTTAAATGAATAAAAAGAATAACATAAGATTACAAAGAAAATCAATGATATTGAAATAGTTATCAAAGTTTTAAAAGAAAAAAAAGTTCATGAATCCCAAGTTAAGAACTCTGATTAATAAGAAGCTGCCCATTGGCACCATTGTCCTGAGAAATGCCTCCCCTACAAATTGACATTCCTGATGGCACTCTAGTCTTCTCTGCCCTGCCACCTACATGGGTAAAATGCTCTACAAACCTTAAAGCCCTATATAAATGTCAGTTTTTAGGTACCCTCTTTCCATCTCTTTCAGCTTTTCAGCTCTCTTTTATATGTTGTTTTCTCTCCCATATAAAGTAAGTTCCTTTAAGACAGAGGTTGTCTTTCCTTTTTGTTTTTTTGTTTTGTTTTGTTTGTTTGTTTGTTTGTTTTTTGTATTTACATTTTCATAGCTTAGTACAATATCTGGTCCAAAGTAAACACTTAATAAATGCTCTATCTACTTATCTATTAATTGTAAGAAATTAAAATGTTATGTTAAATATGAGGATTCTAAAGTAATATTGTGGTCACTGATTTAAAAATATTATAGCTTAAGTCAAAATGACTTTTAGTAGCTTTATTTGCAAAAAGGTATAAAGAGTGAAAATGGAATAAAGGTAGCTAAAGAGACATGTTTTAACAAACTTTCTAGCCCTTCTCTGGTGAAGTGAGGCTCAGCCCTGCAGGAGCTTCCCCATGTCTGGTTGTGTCTTTAGCTAGAGTTCCACCAATGCAGCCTTCTCCAAAGCCACAGCAGGGATCTCTGGAATCAATCTCTCCAGAAGCCAGGAAAGGAAGGCCAGCTACTCACCCACCTGAGATGAACTCCAAATGAGAATACTGAAAGCCAAGTGCCAAGACAAAGTCCTCCAACACCAAAGCCCAAAGGAGAAGATCCAGGAGCAGTCCACCAGGCAGCAGTCCAAGAGCCAAGATCCAAGGTCTAAAGTCAAAGGACAAAGTTTGAAGGTCCCCTTGACAGGAAGTTCAGGACTTTTTATAGTTCTTTTTCCACATCACTTCCTGTCCCTTCCTTCACTTCACATGAACCAATTGCTGTCTCTCAATCTGCTTAGCACTGCCATGGGGCTGGGCCATGGCCTCTGGAGTTGTAACCTACTTTAGTAAGTGACTTATGAACTCTCTTATTTAGTATTAAGTAGGGGTGTTTAAGTTTTTGACTGATTAATTTAAAATTTTCTTATTGATAAAGAAAGTTTAATTCACTCTTCACACTATCTATCTATTATCTCTCTAATCTCTCTCTATCACCTCTCGGTCTATCAATCCCTCATCTCTATTATCTCTCTCTCTAATCTCTCTTTATCTATCACCTTTCTCTATAATCTCCCTCTATCAATCTATCATCTCTCTATCTACTTATCTCGCTTCTATCTAATTATCTATCTACCTATCTATTATCTCTCTTTCATCTCTGTATTTATCTACTGATCTATCATCTCTCTCATCTCTATCACTTTATATCACCTCTCTTTCCTCTCTCTCTCTCTCTCTCTCTCTCTCTCTCTCTCTCTCTCTCCCCTCTTCCCCCCACTTATCCTTAAGTTCATGTGCAATAGTGGGTGATGAATCTGATTGCCCCCTTGGCATTCCTAAGCAAAGCTATTCCTACAATTGGTCCATGTAAAGTGGAAGGAAGGCACAGGAAGAGGCAAAAGGAATGGTCTTTGAAAGTGGCAAGAATTTTCTGTGACCAGCTCTTTCACCTTGGAACTTGACCTTGAAGGAGCTCCAGCTTGGGACCTCGGACTGCTCTTCTATTTTCCCTTAGAAATACCATGTGGGTGAGTGAAAAAGACTGACTCTCTTTCCTGGCTTTTCTGGAGGCACATTTTTTTATATTTAGTCCAAACTTTTAATTTTTAACCCTTACACAACACATTGACTTAATTTCACTAAGAAGTAAATGGTTAATACCATTTTTGGCTACATATTTTTGATGGGAGAGAGGTGGTGACAAAAGGGAGAGAAGATTGGCTGTCTGGGATAAAGTTTAAACAGTATGAGAATGGATGTGAATAGAGGAGGTTGGGTGCATTGATTCATATTTGCCTTGAACTGGTTCTGTTTCTTTCTTACACTCTTTATCCCAGCACATGCCTTTCTATAGTTTCTGAAAGTGTCAGAAAAGTGGCTTTCTTTGCTGTTTATCTGCCTTGAGAATTAGAAGAAGTTAACTTTTCCTTACTCGAGAGACCCAGCTTCTTCTTGCCTCTTCCAATGTGGGTCTATTTAATCTCCTGTAGTGTGGGAAATTGTGTTCCAAATCTCTGTGATCCTCTGTCCATGGTAAGTTATGCATGTAGTGACAAGTACATGCCATAAGGTCTTGAGATTATATCTTCAATGTGTGGCAGCAGGCTGTTGATCAAGATAGGCTGGAAGAAAAACATTATTTTCAGGTGTGAAAAACCGTCACCTTTATCAAATAATTTTTCTTGCATTTTTCCCAAGACGTTGTAGCCTATTTAAACTTGGGAGGTTAAGTTTGTAGCATTCATTACGACTGAAAATTTAGTTCACACAATCATGATGCTCTCTTTATTCGGTGTGACTGTTAAACAACATTAAAATAAACACAACCGACTGGCCTTTTGTGAGCTTGGTGACATGTTGATTTCTTTGGTTGGGTTATTAATTGCATATATTTGTATTTCTGAATCGGGAGATGCAATTGACCCTCCCTGTTTCATGGGTTACCTGCTATGGATTGTGTATGTATCTCTGGTTTATGTTTCCACAATTATTTTTTCATGGTTGACATGTGTACTCTCGGTGTTCAAGCATTGGATGGGGTATGTGTTTCTAGTGATTTGGGGCTAAGTTGTGACTTGAATTCTTGTCTGGGGCTCGCCCTAGATCTCTGTGGGAGTGGAGGCTATTTGAATGGAGAAGGATGTTTGTTAGAAAGTTTCAACAAGAAAAAATTCAATGCAATTCTGTTCAACAAGCATTTATTATTACAATGTGCATGTCAGAGAGGCAGTGTGGATTAGTGGAGAGAAAACTGGTGTTGGGGATCAGGAAGAATTCAGTGCAAGGCTTTCTCTGTCCAATCTCTTTTGGGGAACAATGGACAAATCACCAACCTTTCAGTGCCCTCAGAAAATTCTCCATGATTGTAAATTACAAATGATTTGTTGATCCATGCTGGTGTAAAGAGTTTATCCAGCAGGCATGGTCCACACTGATGCAATCACAGATCTAGATTCTCTCTCCTCCCCACCAATGGGTAGGATGTTGTGCTTGGTGCTCAGTGATGGAGCCACAAGCAAGGCAGTCTCTGCCCCAAAGAAGCTCACATTCTAATAGAAGAAAGAGAAGAATTAGCAGCATGGAGTGGATGAGTAGTAGGATGGTGAGAGCTAAGGGAAACTCTGCTGATTAATTTTACTGTAGGTCTGCTCCCAAATTCACACACACACACACACACACACACACACACACACACACACACACACACACACACATACCTCCTATGGAAAACATTGGAATCTTAAGATAGTCAGTGACTTCCAGGAAAAAGTTCTAAAAGAGGAGTTCTTAATTTTCTATTTTGCATTTTTTTCATCCTGACTGGGGAAAGTCTTATGGATCCCTTCTCTGAATTATGTCTTTAGATGCATGAAAGAAAAATACAGGGAATTACAAAGGAAACCATTTATATTGAAATATGATTATATATGTATTTCTTAACGTTCATGGTCACCAGGTTAAGAACCCCTGAGCTAAGGACAAGATATTCCATCTCTCTATTCCATGAATATTCACTGGCTGTTTCCATGCCTGGAATTCTCTCCCTCCTAATCTCTGTCTTCTGTCTTCTTTGGTCTCCTTCAAGTGCCAGCTAAAATCCCAGTATCTACATTAGAAGTCTTTGCGAGTTCCTCTCAATTCCAGAGAATCTGTTGATTATCTACAATTTATTCTGTATTTATCTTCTTTTTACATGATCTTTATATACCATCTCCTGCCATTAGTTTGTGAGTTCCTCAAGATCAAGAATTGTTTTTTACCTTTCTTTGTATTTCACAGCTTTTAGCACAGTACCTGGCCTTTAATAAATGCTTGTTCAGTCATCTCCTTTACATCTGACTCTTTGTGCCCCTATTTGAGGTTTTCTTAGCAAATATACTAGAGCAGTTTGCCATTTCCTTTTCTACTTCAAATTTACAGATGAGGAAACTGAGGCAAACAGTGTTAAGAGACTTGTCCAGGGCTACACAACCAGTAAGCATTTGAGGACAGATTTAAACTCAGGAAGATGAGTCTCTTGACTCTATGCTCTATCCATGGTACCATCTAGCTGTTGAGTAAATGTTTATTGACCTCCAATTAGGGAAAATCCTCTATATCATAAGGCAACTCATTTCCTTTTAGGACAGCTCTAACTTTAGAGCAAAGCCCAGAGAAAACAAAAACCACGGTTTGAGGAGGGGGAGATCTATAGTTCATTATAACTCTCAGCATCACTGTGGGAAATGGAAATAACAGCCAAGGCATGTCTCATCCAAGGGGTTAGATAGAGCAGGGTAGAGCTGACCTCGCTGTTCTCCAGAAATCTTAAGTAATGTGAGATGCAGAACTTCTGAGCTCCAAACCCAGCTTGCCTCCTTTCTGGGGGCTGCTGCCAAGCACTATTCTGTACCTCTCTGCTTTGGGGGTGCCCCGGCTCAAGCCTAGGGAGCCCAATCTAGCTAATCCGGGGAGGCTCTCTTTGCCTTTGGGAGATCACCAGAGGGAGCAGGTTATCTGAGAGGGACCCCTGAGGCATGTTCTGGGCAAGGACAGAGCATACAGGTGTGATGTGAAGCCTCTGGTCTGCGGGCAGGCCCAGTCCTGTCAGTGTCAAGGAAGAACATGGGTAGCAGGAGACCTAACAGTGAATGGAAATTGAATTATCTTTACTTCCAAGACTTGTCTATTGAGAAACAGCAGTGCCGGCAACCATTTACTACCAACAAGAGGCAGTTCCAAGAGAAGAATATAAAACATGTTCAGCTCACCCCCACGAAACACAGAGTGTCTCACGATGGCCAATTTATTATTTTTACCCTGTCCAGTGACATGGAAGGATGCATCAGGGAGCTGCTAGCCTCTGCACTGAATAACTTAAGTCAGGCTTCAACATGGGGCATAATTCAGCTGACCAGGATTTACAGTAGGAGCTGGGTTTGCTGCTTTCTTTTGGGTTCACAAGCCACGGTGCTCCGAAGTATCACAGGAGTCCTGTGATGGAGTTACATATCCATTTCTCTTCTTCATTTTTATTTTTATTTTTTTGGTATTTTCATATTATTTTATTGCCTAGTTCAGATGTCTTTCTAAGCAGGGTCCAGTCCTCCTCAGGGAACTCGTCTCTTCTGACTTAGAAAATTAGAGGCACAGATGGATCGTTCTCCTAAAATACTCTTTCCTTTTTTTTTTTACTCCCGTCTTTCCAGTGAGTCCCACTTGGTTTTTGACTGGCATTGTCTTGGGCAATGCGGAACTTGTGGGGCAGCAATTTCTTTTGCTCTGTTATTTATGTGCCCATTATGGAGATGAGCTGAGCTTGTCGAAATAAGAGGAGCAGCAGTGGAACTTTGCCATTCTTCTGGGGCCTTCTCATTTCCCAACTCACCTGCAGAATAGTAGGTTAGATAAGAGAAGGGTTTGTGGTTTCAATTCAGTTTGATTCATTTGATTCAGATTCAATTCAATTCAGTTCCACTCAATTCAATTTAACAGACATTTATGGAGTGCCTATTTTGTACCAAGCTCAGTGGAGAAACAAAGACACAGATGAAAGAGCCTCCCCCTCAAGGAGTTTCCAATGGATTGGGGATAAGGAGCGGGTAGTAACAATACGTACACAAATAAGCAGAACCTGACCTTGGACCCAGTTCAGTTCTTCATAGAAGCCCATTTAAAGTCTGTGTAAATAGAAATGTTGTACCCCTGCCCTACATTACCCAGCATCCTCTTCCTTTTTGAATAAATTCTATAAAACATAATAGTCGGAGTATTTGGATATTAATTTTTAATCTTTCAAGTCAAAGTTAAGAGAAGAAGAACTAAAGGAACTATGAGGAGTCTACCTGTCTCTCAGTGATAATTCTCTCAGTACATTTTCATAGTTATTTCTCTGTAGGTGAGGCAAGACCAGCTTACTTAAGTCAAGACAAAGTACAACATATACAAAAGAATACAAAGGAATTTCAGGAGAGTGGTTCAGGAATTTCTGGGCTGCTCTTTGGTAGGTAGCAACCTCTGGCAAAGATTCTTTCCATTTAGGGAAGAGATGGAACTCTGGAGATCCAGTTTTTTGCTGTGGGAGGTGGGTAGAGGTTTTCACATAAGCTGCCAAGGGAAAAATTGGAGAGAAGAAGGGAGAGATGGCTGTCAACCCCATTCCATGACAATAGCAATACCACCACACATGCTGGCGTCTGCCCCATCTGTAGTCTCCTTCTTCAACTTTGAGAGATGACTTCTAAATGGACAAAGAAGGTAGAATGTGACTGATTTTTTTTTTTTTGCCATAGTTTGTTCCAGGAGCAGGAGAATTAAGAAAAACAAACTAGGCAAAGGAAAGGGTGCCCCTGCCCGTGACTTCTCCTTAATTGTGTTTGTTTTCATTCTGTTAAAGAATATACTTACCAGACTTAATATCATTGCTCCTAGACACCCATGGCTGACCCTCTGTTTGCAAGATGAAGACACAATGAGAGTCATAGGGAAGAGAAGGATCTTTCTTAGAGCCAAGCAAGGAACTCAAACCCCAGCCCATTGCTAGAATTGTGCTCTTTAACTGGGCGAATAAGCACAAACTACTTAACAACTACACTTCCACGTGCAGAATTACTATGGATATGGGTCATATTTTAGAAATCTGCCTTTTAGACATGAGTCAATGTTACAGAAAGAAGCTAGGGAATTTTATAAGGCAGAGTGAGGAAGGAATAGTCCACACATGGGGACTTGCTGGCTGGATGTGGTGTTCTGGAGGAATCTGTGATGAGCATCCTTACTCCTAAGGCAACATTCTGATATAATCCCAAAACAGGATCAGAATTTAAGTCTTGGTACTTCACTAGAATTCGAGAAAGAGTAAATGTTGTGAACCAAGGCACTAGAGCATTGCCTTTGGACTCACATATTGTTGATTTTGTAAATCTTGGAAGTATAAGGACCCTTAAGAGACAATCTGATGTAGTCCCACTACCTTCAATCAGGTAAAGGATCGTTATAACTTTTTTTTAGATGAAGAGATGTCAGGGATTCACATTCAGGAATGGGATCAATTAGATGTCCAGGAAAACTCCTACCATTTCTTAGATTCTGTGATTCAGTTGAGGTCCAAGGTTTTGTTAGGTCCTCTGCAAGAAACTGATGTAAAGTAAGATTACAGAGAATCATAAAATTCAGAGTTAAAAGAGAACTCAGAATTTATTTTCAGTTCTCAATTCTCTCCCTACTCCTCTTTTTCTTCATGCATTGAAAAGTAGTAGAATTGCTGGATCAATGTATATGCATATTTTAATAGCTCCAAATTGCATTCCAGAATGGTTGGACTAGGTCACAGCTCCACCAACAGTGCATTGGCGACTAAATTATATAACTATTTTTTAATTTCTGGTATTATATGGTAAGAGATGTTGGTGTGTACTTACATTCTGTCAGATTATGTTCTAGTTTTCCCAACTGTTTTTTGTTGAGTTCTGAGTTCTTACCCCAATAGCTGAGATCTTTTTTTTTTCTTTTAATCTTTACCTTCCATCTTAGAATTAATACTGTGTATTGGCTCCAAGGCATAAGAGTGGTAAGTGCTAGGCAATTGGAGTTAAGTGACTTGCTCAGGATCACACAACTAGGAAATGTCTGAGTTCAGGTTTTAACACCAAGACTTATATTGGGTAAATCTTTTTCTACTTATCAGCCTCTCTCTTTCTAACTCAGTACCAAATTATTTTAATGATTACAGCATTTTGGTATAATTCTTCCCCTTTTCTTCCCTTTTTTTAATTGATTCCCTTAATTCTCTTTAATTTTTTTTCCTTGAGATGAATTTTTAAATATTTTTCTTTTTAGATTGATTATGTAGTTCTTTGGTATTTTGATTGGTATGACCCTAAGTAAGAAAAATAACTTCGATAGTAGTATCATTTTTATCATATTGGCTCAGTCTACCCATGAGCAATTACTATTTCTCCAATTATTTCAATCTGTCTTTATTTGTGTGAAATGCTTTGTAATTTCAAATAGTTTCTTGTCTGTCTTCTGAGGGAGACTCCCAAATATTTTATATTGGCCATATTTATTTTAAAAGGAATTTCTTTCTATCTCTTCCAGCCAGGGTTTGTTGGTAGTTTTCCCAGCTCTTTTTTGTTGAATACTGAGTTCTTATGGAATACTAATGATTTTTGTGTTTATTTTATATCCTGCAACTTTTCAAAAGTTAATTGTTTTGATTAGTTTTTCCTTTTGACCTGGGCACTGTACCCCAGAAACCCAGGCCAACTATTTTCAGGGAAAACTCCTTTGCCCTTGCATCCTTGTGACTCTTAACCTAGAAACTCCCAATGACCCCTACCCTCTTTTGTCCTCTAGATTTAAGGTGGACAAAGAAATGAATCTTTATGCCTCCAGGCAGGCCCCAGTCAGATGACCACCCCACTCCACCAGATGCCTGAGGGACTAACACTCTAGGTCACATCCACACCAGGACCTAGCATCTAAAGAGTATATAAACCCCAGAACTGATGTCATTTGGGGGACAGCCTCTCCATCCATGCTGTCCCCATGAAGGAACAGCCTTTCCTTTCATGCTGTCCTCCCAGGGAACTGCTCCCCATCTTGCTGTTCCACCTTGCTATCCTCCTGGCCACTCTCAACATTACTCTCTAAATTAATAAATTTCTTTTTGTTTTTATGCTAAGTTTTGGAGTCATTGCATGCTTGCAAAAGGTATCCTTCCCGAACTTAAAAGGGTATCCTTTCCATGCCCATAACACTTTGACTCTTGGGGTCTCGAGAGTTCAGAATCTACCTAATCCAACTGGTCCTTGACTGAGAAGCGGCTTAGTGACATTTTTATTACAAATTTTCAATGAGTTTTTTCTTAAAGATCTCAAAGAAGGAATGAAGTGCTTGCTATGTACTGTGTACTGTGCTAAGAACTGTGGATACTAGTAAAATCAATAAAAAAAGATGGATGCTGTCCTCAAGGAACTTCCATTTCTAATGGGAGAAGACAATACTCAAAAGGGAGTTAAAAAAAGGGGTGGAGGTGCAATCTGAAAGCCAGCAATAGGGCCAAGAAAGAAATAAAGACCAGGCTGAGTCCTTCAGCAAAATGGAAGTCCACTCACCAGTGGGAGAAGAGGACAAATATGACAGAAGGACATTCCAGGCTAAAAAGAATGCAGAGATAGCTGAATATTCCAGGGCAAGAAGACCTTGGGCACTGAGGAAAGTTCTAGTAAGAGACAGCTATGGAAGCATAGTTTTAATATCTGGAAGCCAAGGAGATGGCTGTGAGGAGAATGAAGGAGGAAGCCACTATTTCTCCCATGTAGCTCAGTCAATGTTTGCATAGTTCAAATTGTTAGGAAGTTGGTTTGTTTGTTTTTCCGATTCTGAGCTTAATTTGGAAGGCAGAGGAATGTAGTAGAAAGAGTTCTGAAGCTGTGATCTATTGTTCAGTTGTTTCAGATGTCTCTGACTTACTGCAACCCCATTTGAGGTCTCTTGGTTGAGATATTGGAGTGGTTTACTATTTCCTTCTCCAGTTCATTTTACAGATGAGTAAACTGAGGCAAACAGGGTTAAGTGATTTGCCCAGGCACACAGTAAGTAAATATCTCAGTGACTTGGGTCTCCCTGATTCCAGGTGCAGTGCTCTATCCACTGTGTCACCTAGCTGCCTAATCAGAGGACCTCAGTTCAAATCCCAGCTTTGTCACTCACTACCTATATGACCTTAGATAAATTACTTAAGATCTGGACCTCAGTTTCCTTGTCTGTAAATCAAGGGGATGGTGGGTTGGAGTGATGACTTCTAAGTTTTGTTTTAGCTCTAACTCTTTGATCCTATCTAGGACTGTATTCTGGTGGCTTGGCATTCCAAAGCTGCTTTTGTGCTCTTGTAGATTTGAATTCCATTTATAAGCTTCCCTTTAATGAAATCTCTCAAGTGAGCCAGGAAGAAAAAACCCAAACCAAAAAACCAGGAGTGAAAAAGAAAACTGGAATCCAGTCCTAGCTTCTTTGTGGCTAAATGCCTTTATGACTTGCCACTTTGGAGCAGCTCCTGAGGACACTCGACAGGCTACACAGCCCAACTTCAGGTTAAATATTTTAATATTCACTGATGGAAGAAAATACTATAAGCAAATCTAATCCCAGATCTTTGAATGCTGAGGGCATTCTTGGCTTGGTAAAATGTAAATGCATTCTTAATTATCTCAAGTCACTGCATGCCCAAGTGGCTCTTTTAAAAGAAAAACTTGGCTCACTGATAATGAGCACGAAAATTGCTAAGGGACTGGGTGGGGTAAAAATCTTAAGCCTCTCCCCCTCCCCACCTAGCTTTCTTTCCTTGAAATTGGATGTAGCTTTGCTGATGCCTGAGAAGGCCATTCTCAGGTTCTTCAGGTCCCCTTCAAGCATCCAGAAGACACAATCAAAAGACCAGCATTCAAATGCCTGGTCTACTATTTATTTATTTTTTAGCTTTCTGGCTGAGAGTAACTTCTATGGGTCTCAGTTTCTTATACAGCAAAAGGAAGGCATTGAGCTCTGACTTTTCTTTCTTCCAGAAATAAACCTACAACATTATAGCATGAGATTTCACCCCCCCCCCAGATTTGTGATACAAGATATGTTTATTCATTTGGTTTTCTAAATTCTGTTTCATTATCACCTTTAGCAATTCATTAGAGGGAAGCCAGTATATAAGGTGAGCTCATTGTGTTGTTGTTATTCAGTTTTTTCATTCATGTCTGACTCTCCTTAACTCCATTTGGGGTTTTCTTGGCAAAGATATTGGAGTGGTTTTTCATTTCCTTCTCCAGTTTATTTTACATATGAGGAAACTGAGGCAGACAGGTTAAGTGACTTTCCCAGGGCCACATAGCTAGTAAGGATCTGAGGCCAGATTTGAACTAAAAAAGATGAGTCTTTCTGACTCCAGGCCCAGCACTTTGTCCATTGCCACCTAGCTGCCCTGGGCTCATTCAGAGCTCAATTTAAAATTGGGGAATAGTATATATAACATATTATATATATAATATATATGTAATATAATATAAAATCAGCCAGACTGTGGCTGCCCATCATCCTCATTTTGTAGGTGGGAAAGAAAGTATAAGGGCAAGAAGTGAAACAATTTATCAAAATCCAGCCACTTTGGCAGTTTAGAGATGGAAACTCAGGTGTCCCGACTGAGTCCAATCTTTTGCTCATCTCACACATCGCTGCTCACATAGGCAGTTTCAGGGAATAATTGCCCAGAATGACAGAGTGTGACTTAATGACCTTTTCAGGACTAAGTGATAATAGGTGACCCAGGCACATCTAAGGAAAAGAAATGTCAAAAAAAGGGACAAGAGTTAGAAAGTCATTGTATGCAGTAACTTGCCCAAATTCATGCAGGTATAATAATAATAATAACATTATTATTATAGCCAACATTTGTATTAAAGGATCAAATATTTAGAGACTGAAGAAACCTCGATATCATTAAGTCCAACTTCCTCTCAATAAAACTGAGATCCAGAGAAGGTTAAATCTCTTGCTTATGGTCACACAGCTAGTAAATATCTGAGGTAGAATTTGAACTGAGGACTTCTTGACTTCTCTTTCAGGGCATGATGGTGGAAGGATGGGAGTGGTTCAATACCAAGTGATCAGTTTATTGAATGAGGAAAATATTCTCTTTGGATGATCTCCAACTTGGCTACATTCCTGGATTTCATGGTCTCCAGAAACTCGGCATTTGCCAAAATAAAATCAGTCTGAATTCACACCCGCTCTGTACCTCTTGTCCTTGGGGCTCCTCCCTCTTCCTGATTAGAGGGTGGACATTGGAGAATTTCTCCCAAATTCTTCAACATTAACCTGCTTTCTTGAACTTCATGAGAAGTAAGAACATTCTCTAAGATGAAATCAATTCTGAACTTCATCATGGCCTCACATTGGGTACTTTACCCCCTTTTCATCTTCTTTTTGTATATTATTTCCTCCATTAGATTTTGAGCTTCGCAAGGGCAGGGTCTGCTTCATAAAGCACTTAGTGCATGCATGCACTATCCCAGCACTTGGCATAGAGCCTGGCACTTAGTAGGTATTTAATAAGGATATATTGATTTGGACTCTGACTCTGGATACTGAATTTCCTGAACTCTTCCCTTAAGCAAGTTCTCTGACTTATTTTCCTTGGATTACTGAAGCTTTGGAATAGTCTTATTTATGAAACTTGGGCAGGGCTCCCAACTGATAACATAGTTCTGATCATATTCACCCCCTACAAATTCAGAAATTCCAATGGCACCCTATTATACCCAGATTCAAATATAAAACTTTCTATCTGGCATTTAAAGTCCTTCAAAATCTATTCCTTTCCTACCTTTCCAGTCCTCTTATATCTCACTCCCCACTACTTACTCTGTGTCATGGAACAGAACAGTCCATCTCCATCTTGACCATTTTAACTATATGGGCTATTGCCCATATTTGAAATTAATTCCCTCCCTGTTTGTCTCTGTCTCTTCTCATCACTCCCTCCAAACTTTCCTAGTTTCCTTTAGAGAAGTCTTTTTCATCCTTCCTTAATCTCAGTGTCTTCCTTTTGAGACAGCCCTTATATTATCCAACAAATATCTTGTTTGGATAGAATTACATGTTGTCTTTGCCATTGGACTGTGAGTTCCTTGAGAGTAGGGGATGCTTTTAACTTGTCTTTAAATTCCCAACCTTTAGAAAAGTGCTTAATAGATATTTATCAACTGATTGCTACTTCTCTCCTTCTTGCTCCCCCATGTTCTTGGGATAACCCCATGACTTCATCCCCTTCTTGCTTCTGTTCTCCTAAAAAGCTTCCCTTGCCAATCTAGTTCTCTTTATGCCATTGTTATCTCTTAAAAGATGGTGAATGTTGGGAGGATCCAGACCAAAGCCTCTAGTAGGGCATTCCCTGAGGGGACAGTACACTCAAAATGTTGATTTCTGTGAATTCAATTCAATTCCCAGAGAGTCCTAGAGTAGAATCTGGTCAGAGATTTTTCTCAGGGTAGAAAATAGCTCCACCAAAAAGTTTTGAGTCCCTACAAAGATCTGCTCCGTGCTGAACTATGAACCAGTCCTACTTAGCATGCTTCTCCAAACTACATGGCTGTACTCTGGGGATGAAATAGACACTTGCAAAGAAGGGATTATGGCCTCTTCTTGAAGCCCTATCCCTCACATTAATTTTATAATAGGATTATTCTTTTCTTTACTTTTTTTTTTGCAGTGATTTCTTCTTCCTCTGAATATTGCTGTATTATACCAAAGCTCATTAGGAAGCCAGCCAACCATGCAAGCTCAGAGCCCTGGCCTCCCTCTGTTAAGTCAAAAATCAACGCACATACAGTAGATTCTGCTCCTCTGGTATATTCTACAGCATTCCTCTAGTTTACCGTGCAGCACGTATGTCAAAAAAGGTAGACATTCTCAGTTTCCAGTCACACAATGAAGCATGCAATTCTCTCCAGGTAAGGCTTTACCCAGGATATTGGGAAATGGGAGAGTCAAGTTGTTCCTAAGATAACAGACAGAATACTTAAGGGTACCTTGAATTTTAAGCTAAAAAAAAAAACAGTGTGGAAGAGATAAAAAAAATTCAGAACAAATAATAGGTTGTCCTGTACTTCAACATTAGGAGATTCATGATGCTTAATGGATGCGGGTATCCTCTCTAAAATACTAAGAATTAGTAGGATCATAGATTTAGACCTAGTAGAGAGGGATCTTTGAGGCCATCTAATTCCATCTCAATTGTGATCATAGAATCACAGACTCTATGAGTTAGAAGGGACTTTGGAGGCAACCAAGTCCAATCTTTATCTAAAAATGACTCATGCATATATCATATGTACCCAGAACTTATCTAGATGCCAGTGAGGGGAAGGAGACACTATATACCCATAAGCATACAATTCTACTTTTCAATAACTTATATTGTTTGGAAGTTTTTCTTGACATCAAGTGTACATTTGCATTTCTGGGACTTCCATCCATTACCCCTACCAAATCTAATTCCTTCCAATATTTGAAGACAGCTTCAGTATCATGTCTCTGCCTAAGTATTCTCCCCTTCAAAGTTAACATACTAAATTCCATCAAAGAATCTGCATGTGACATGGACTACAGGCCCTTCATCATATTGATTACCCTCCTCTGGACAGTCTTTGCTAAATCTTTAATTGATAACTCTTTGAGTGTTCAATCAGGCAACAAGCTTTTGTGAAATATCTATTATGTCAGTCAGTTAGTCAACAAGCCTAAGCCTTTAGTAAAGTGATTTCTGTGTTCCAAACACTGCACTAAGCAGTGGAAATAAAGATTCAAAAAGAAAAAGAAAAATAGCTCCTGACCCCAAGGAACTTATATTCTAATATAGAATATGCTAATATTTTAATTGGAGAGGCAATATGTAAATAACTAGATAACTACAATGCTATAGAGAATAGATATGAGGCCGGCACTGTGGTTGGTTATTAGGGTTCAAATACAAAAGTCAGATAGGGATATGATAGATTTACAGAAAGCAAATATGGCATAGCACTGAGCATAGTGACTGGTATAAAGAAGGTCCTTAATAAATGTCTATTGGTTGATTGACATTCATAAAAGAAAGTACACAATCCTTTGATCTGTCCATCTAGGATGGGCAACTTGGGCAACCAGGGAAAGACTCTTGAAAAAGGTGATGTGAGCCTAGACTTGACAGGAGTCAAGGGATCCAAGAGGCACATGTAAGGGAGGGTATTTCAGGTATGGGAAACAGTCTATAAAGAGGCACAAAGATAAGGTAACAAGAAAAAGGCCAATTTGGAGCACCGGATGGAATTTTTGCTTGTTCCTCTACTTTTAACACATTTTACCTACGATGGAGATGAAGGAACAGATGGCATATGAGTTACAGATGACTCACAGTCAGATGTAGGATAGCAAAAATGATGGATTCCATTGTCCAAAGATTCCAAAAGAACTTCATCGACTAGAATGTTGGGCTGGAATGGAATTTAATAGGCATAAAGGTAAGGTCTGACACCTAAATTTATTGGATTCCTTTCCTCTTTATCACAGATACAAGATGGCAGAGGTCTGACCAAATAGCATATTATAAAAAGGTTTTTTTGTTTTTACTGGGCTGTTGACTCACTCTGTGTCTGTTTCTTCCAATGGTAGACCTTATCAATTGATCATTAATGTAAAGATTGCAATCCCTCAATTGATCAATAAGCAATTGTTAAATGTCTGTTATGTGTCAAATACTGTGCAAGGTACTGGGGAAAAAAGACAGAAAAGAAAGAGTCTCTGTAACTAAGGAGTTAATAATCTTTTGGGAGAGAGAACACATGCAGAGATATAAGTATAGCATAAATAAACAGTGAAAAACCTGATTGATTTTCTGGACTGAAGCATCTCCCATAGAGGTAGACCTGAGTTCTAAACTCTTATTTAGGGTCACGAATACCATCACCTTGCTGAGAGAACATAGGGAACTTCTGTTTAGTCCTTAGTGACTGAATTGCCTCTTGATGATTGTTATTAAAATTCAGGGAGATGGATCATTGTTGGGAGAAGCTGTCTCCTCTGTTGTATAGTAGAGAAAGGAGAAATAATTTCATCCCCACCTCTTAATTTTGAGGTCCTCTCCTTGTCCACATGCTTCTTGACCCTTGCAATTTTGTGGCAAGGAGGGAAGGAGGAGATTTTTCTCTCTTCTTCCCAATGGTCATGGCAAATTACAAAAGAAGAACAAGGCAGTGGAAGACATATGATTGCGCAGAGAAGCTGGAGACTGGAGTCCATTGACTTGGAAGGTGCAGTAGCTTTCTTCTCCATTTTCATTTCCTTTCCTGTTTTAAGAAATGTACATTTCCAGTTGAAGTGGGTTATTTCATGGGTAACTCTGAGTTCAAGAATTCCTAAATTCCAGAGTCAAACCCAGATTGCTCTAAGGAAGAAGGTTTCCTTAATAGCTTGCCTTTCAGAGAAGAGATGAATCAAAAAGGAATCCCCCCCCCCCGCCCTGCTTCTGAAGACCTAAAGCTATCTCATAAGGGGCATACCTTTTCACTCCTACATGAAAATTGCTATAACTGGCTTGGACCATGCAGGTTTCGCCATGCTTGCTTAAGTCCTATGTTTCCTGTGCCTTTTGTGTGTTAGAGGAAATAAAAAAAGATGTTCCATATCGGTTACTCATATTGTATGTACACTGAGTACCTTCAGGGAGGGGACCTGTTACCCATGAATAGAGAGACCCTCAACATAATTCATACCTGAGTATTGTTTCAAGTTTTGTTCTGGGGTAGAAGCTTTTACAAACCAGAGAGGAATTGAGTTCATCCTTGGGAATAGACCTCCTGGTTAGACCAGGGACCATGCAACCCTCAATAGGGACCCCTGGATCATGGGACATAAAAGTTTATACAAAATATATACAGTTTATTGGAAGAGAAGTGTGAGCAGCTGGGGAAATCAGGAAAGGTCTTGGGAAGAGGTGATACTTGAGCTGAGCTTTGAAGGAAATTCAGAATTCTAAGAGAATTTGAAAAATTGGAGAGAATTTGCATGAAAGAAAGAAAATGAAATTCAGGTTATCTTTTTTTTTTTTTTTTGAAGAAAGGAATAGGTCTTGGAGGGCAGTGAAAGACAGGAAAAATTAAAGCTATATCCGAGACATAAAAAAGAATGCAGATAATATAGAAGTCAATTATTATAAAATACTACTCTATCCAGCATTTATTTTTGAATGTAGCTTCCACCTATGATTTCATTCCCTTTCGGCAAATCTCATCATTACTTCACAGATGGAGAAACTGAACCCTAAATAGCCAGATGACTCTAGATTTTGGTTGCACATCAAATGTGTGATGGGAGTTAGGACAGGGACTGAGGTTTTCTATTTCTGAGGTTTATATTTCTGTACTAGACCACAATGATCTCTTTTTGAGTCCATTAACTGGAGTGTATTGAAGGCTGTATTCTCAAGGCACAGAAGGTGGTTCACCAGAGGTGTTTCTCCACCACTTCTGGCCCTTAAGTATCACTCGACACCAATGACTTCATTAGGGGAAACATGGAACATGGATTTGACTTGTCTGTTGACAACATCCTGCTATGCATCAAAAAACCACCCATGCTGATTCCTTTTCTGATGGATGTCCTGGGGAGCTCCTGGGTGTTGTCAGCATGGTTTCAAATGAAAGACAAAACCCCACCATGCAGTGATGCATAACTGTGCCATGAGATATAAGTAATCCACATTGACATGTTGGAATTGTGCATAAAATTAAGAGGTAAACTTGTAAGTGTTGATGATTGCAATTTAGATAAAGTCAGGGAAAAAATTCAGTCCTCTGAGGCTGGTGCTATTGCAGTTTATACTGGGTGAGTATAATGCACTGGAACAACTGCCACCATTGCTGACCCACAATGACTAAGATTCCTGCTGGAGGGAAAGCTACACTCACCTGCCAGATGCTTGACCTTCTTCCATGGGACCTTCTTCTGGGATACCTGACGCCAGCTGTTTATCTATAACAGAGACAGAACAAGGCAGAATCAAAATATACTCCTTTGTTTTTCTTTTTAGAGGTTCTGAAATGTCTAGGTTTGCCCTTTCCTTTTGGTGAAAACTAGCTAAGCAACCCAGAAGAGGTGATTGCCATTTCGTAGATCCCTGAGTTGAAGTTTTCCTTTGTTCTCCCCCACATAAGGAGGTCCCTGTTACCTTGCAATCTTTCTGGAAATATCTGGTCTGTACATTCAAGTCTTTCACCTAGTGAGACCTGCCTCTTGAGACTGCTTCTCTCAAAGAAGGAGCTCCTTAAAATTAGTGGGGTAGAGAGGGCAGCTCAGTAGCTCAGTAGATTGAGAGCCAGCCCTGGAGATGGGATGTCCTGCATTCGAACATGGCTTCAGACATTTCCTAGTTGTGTGACCCTGGGCAAGTCACTTAACCCCCATTGTCCAGCCTTTACCACTCTTCTGCCTTAGAACCAATACACAGTATTGACTGAAGGTAAGATTTTTTTTTAATAGTAAGGCACAATGATATAAAGGAAAACACCTTTTAAATACTTAAGGACTCTATTCAATGCAGTGACCAATCATGATTCCAAAAGGCTGATGATAAAACAGGTTTCCTATCTTTTATCAGAGAAGTGATGAATTACCAGTGAACAATTAGGTATGGATTTTCAGATATAGCTAATGTGTGAATTTGGTTTATTTTACTAAACATAATGATTATAAGAGAGAGCTTTTACTGTGTTTGTGTTTAAACACATGTGTATATAGTTTTAGTGCGGGAGGGATGAGTAGTGATAATGATGCAAAAGATGGAAGAAAAAGAGAGTGTCAATGAAATATTAAAAAAAAAACACACACACAGAAGAGGGCAAAAGAAAGTTCAAAAATGCCCACAGACAAGTAGAACAATGTTGGTGCCCTTACTTTGAATTTAATATGTACTTAAAATACATTTTATGTAATAGAGCAAGTAAAGAAAGAAGAAAGAGACAAAGGGAGAGGAAGGAAGGAAGGAAGGAAGGAAGGAAGGAAGGAAGGAAGGAAGGAAGGAAGGAAGGAAGGAAGGAAGGAAGGAAGGAAGGGAGGAAGGAAGGAAGGAAGAAAGGAAGGAAGAAAGGAAGGAAGGAAGGAATGAGGGAAGGAGGGAGGGAATGAGGGAAGGAAGGAGGGAAGGAAGGAAGGAGGGAGGGAAGGAAGGAGTGAAGGAGGGAAGGAAGGCATGCAGGGAGGAAGGAAGGAAGGAAAAAAGAAAAGAAAAAAAATTCTGCTCTGGTTATGTTAAAAAATATATTCCTCATTCTGCACCCTGAATCCATCAGAGGTGGGTAGCATGCTTCCTTAATGGTACTCTAAAACCATAAATCATTATATTGAACAGAGTTCTTTAGTCTTTCAAAGTTGTTTGTCATTGTTATATAAATTAGTCTCAGTTCTGATTCCTTTACTCTATTAATTTATAAGGTCACATTTTAAAATATGGATGCCTGGGAGAAGTGCAGAGATGGGGATAGAGACAGGGAGTAAGGGAAGGATAAGTAAAGTTTGAGGGGAGTTGTGACCTCAGTTTTGAATATATTGAACTGACAATAACAAATATTAGTGGACATATCCAATAGATAGCTGAAGATCTGAAACTAAGGTTTAAGCAGAAGCAACAGGGATTGAGTCGGTAAATACATCAGTGTAGTATTTGAAATTTCTATGACTTGTTAAATATAATCCCCTGAAAGAAGTGACTAAGAGAAAACTCCAGGCCCAGTTCACTCTCAACTGTGCCACCACTTGCCTCTAGGTCAGAATGAGACATCTGAAGTGTCCCAAGGTTGAATTATTACCATATTCAATGAGATGGCTTGGAGAAGACTTCTTTCTTTCTCTTTCTCCTCCTCCTCCTCCTCCTCCTCCTCCTCCTCCTTCTCCTCTAAGTTTTCTCCCTTCCCCTAATGATATTTTCATGAAATTACCTAATAGGGGTCAACACATACACTTCCCTCTGTTTCTAGTACAAGGAACATAAAATTAGTTTGAAGTCTCAGGAAAAGATATAATATAATTCTCCAAATATATTTTATAACTGAAGGTACTTCACAAGAGAGTTTCCAGAAAAAGGTTGTAATTGTCCATGATTATGCTGAATCTTTCTTATAGGCAAACTCAAGGTGTTGATTTTTGTTTTATAGCAGATTCTTTACAGTCTATATGTCATTTACACTCCGCTTCACAGCATGGTGGAAAAGATCTTTTTCATGGTTTATTTAGCAGAAAGTCATTTTGATTGGCAAGATGAATAATACTTTACAGCTGTTCGCAGTTACTGTTTTGGTTCTATCAGAAATCCCAACTATTGGACCTTCTATTGACAGATGGATGTCAATATAGTAGAAACAGGCTTGGGAGAAATGGAAAATGAGTTTTCCAGATGTATTCATGATATGAGTAACCAAAAGTTAAATGATATATAATTTTGTAATAATCTCCTTGCCCAATTAAGAGGCATATCCTAGGACTTAAATGTAGATCACCATACTTTTATAAAAAAAAAATCTCCTTATCCTTGAGTTTTTTGCCTTTAAGAAATGTGTAAGGGCAGAAAAATGCAATGGAATGAGCAATGGATTTGGAGTAAGAGGATCTGGGTTCAAATATCAGCTCTGTGATTTGTCAATTGTGTGACTTTGGATAAGACACAACATCTCCAAACTTCAGTTTCCATATCTGTAAAATAGATAGAATTGGATTAGAGGTCTTTTCTAGCTCTAAATCTGCAATCCTATAATAATAGATTTCCAAATGCCATTATTCCATAACTTTTTTACTTCAGTGATGAAGTATCAGCAAAAGTCAGAGAAGTTCAAAAGCTAATTTTAACTGAGAATATATGGTAGTTGCCATTGTCTATTTCCCACAGGTACAGATGATCAAGTTTACCAATATTTTGAATGTGGAGTAAACTATTATTATAAGTAGAAAGAAAAAATTTACCAGCCCACTCATTTTTCTAAAAATTCACATTTTGCCAAATTCATTGCAGCAGAATAAAATGATTGAAATGTTTTTTTTTTTCTCCTTTCCCTACTAAGTGCAAATCTGGAACCAGATTAAGTGATTCTGAGACCCTAGGAAACTGGTGGCCTCTTATGTGAATGAGAATGACTAGGGAATAAGAAGAATTTCAATTAGAATGAGAAATTATGAGTCAAAGTTAATGTCACTATATAAGTTCTAATCTAAATCCTAAAATGATAGGCCTAGAAGGGATCATCTTGGGTTTTAGAATCCAGGAAGTGCATTTTTCTCTGGGATGATTCCAGATATTCTTCTTGTCCTTACTTCTCATTTCCCTGGTGCTCCTAAACTATGGCTCCTTCTGAATGAGAGAGTAGTGACATAGCACCTTATTAGACTTAGATGCCTGACTCTATAGAAAACTCTGGGCATGAGAAAGTCTCTCTGCTTTCACATGTGAGACTGCTAAGGAAAAATTGGAGTATAGGAATAGATGATGGAGACAACTATGTGTATTAAGAGGCAATTTCAAAGGCACCTAGATGGCTCAGTGAATTCAGAGCCAGGTCTAGGGATGGGAAACTGGATTTAAATTTGGTCACTCACACTTCCTAGCTATGTGATCTTGGGCAAGTTCCATTGCCTAACTCTTACCACTCTTCTGCCTTGGAACCAATACACAGCATTGATTCTAAGATGGAAGGTAAGGGTTTGTTTTTTTTTTAATGGGCAAGTCACTTAATTCCCATTGCCTAAGCCTTACCATGATTCAACCTTAAAACCAATACACAGTATTGATTCTAAAATGGAAGATAAGGATTCATTTTTTTTAATAAAGAGTCAATGTAAAGACCTTTGTTCAAATTCCACCTCTGATACCCACTAATTTCCTTGTCTGTAAACTTGGGATGATGATACTTGATGTACATACCTCACTGACTTTATATGAGATTCCTATGAGATAATATATTTTTAAATTTTAATTAATCAATTCAATATTTTATTATGTATTTATTATTTTAAATCATATATTAAATGTTTATATTTAATTATATATTGATGTTTACTATTTACTTTATAAATATATTATTTATTTTTATATATTTACAAACTTTAGAATGCTATACAGATTTCAATTATTATTACTTTTCCCACGAACAATTTCTAAATAGCTTTTGTTTTTGATATCACCTTTATTTTTGCATATCTCTCTTCCCCTTCCTTCTCCCCAGTTTGCAACCCATTCATTATAGCAAAGGACAAAAAAAGATAGAGGGGGGAAAATGTTCAGTAAAACAAGCCAAGTCATCCATCATGTCTCATGGGATATGTAATATTCTGCATTCATAGTTTCCCAAATGAGAGAGGGGATTGCCTTTCAGCTATTATTTAAACCCATAAAATTGATACAAAACTAGGTAATGTGAATATTGCAATGTGGCCATTAATACTAAAAATGGGAGGATCCAAATGGAGCCTGGAGTGATCCCTTAGATTTGGAAATGTGTTTTTATTCTTCCTCCTGGTTTGAAAGTATAAGAGTTAGCTCAACTAATATCTGAACAGAGATCCCTTCCAGAATATTCCCAACTAATGATATCCAGCTCCTATTTAAGGATCTCCTGGGATGGACACCCTCTTCAACTTGGTGAGATGGTTCATTCCACTTTTGAACAGCTCAGCTTATCCTCACATCAAACCCTAATCTGTCTAATTCATTGTTCCTACTTAGTTTTGCCCTCTGAGGACAAGCAAAATTAATCTAATATGACAATTAAAACAAGCCTTAAATATCTGGGCCTCAGTTTCTTCTTCTGTAAAATACTAGGTGACCCCTAAGGGCTCTTCTAGCTCTAAACTAAGACTTTATGACTTAAAGATATCTGTCATGCAAGGCAATGTGGTATAGTGGAAAGTGTGCTACATTTGTAGTTAGTCAAATTCTGTCTTCTGATTATGCTAGTATGAAGTAGACCCCTAAACCTTCTCATATATCAGCAATAATAATTTCTAATAGATGCATAGTTTAATGCCAAATTGCTAAATTAGAGACAGTGGCTACTTTTGCTGGAGAACAGCTGGGAACCACTCGGCACTATTAGCAAGATAGCAAAATATCTTAAAAGCAATACGCAATTGAAGAAGTAGAGTGGATGGGCCAGCCACAAAGTAAGCAGGAGAGGAAAATGGCCCACAATCCTCATATTCTCTTGGTTTCCTTAAGATGTCAAGAAAACTTGAGGCAGGTCCTCCTGTTTCAGATGGACCCTCTGTAGTTAATTTATTGAACTATACAGATAAAGAAGATTGGCAAACATGGATTGGTTGAGATGGCCATCACTGGAGGGAGTTTCTAAGTCAAAGATATCATGAATCCAGTGGAGTATTAGGGTATAAAAGAAATCATTTCATGCTAAGCAGAGAACATCCTAAATTCTGGTTTGGAAAACCTCATGTTTTCTATTTCTTCTGAACTTTCAGAGAAATACAAAGGGTTTGAGAGAGAAAGGGAATGAAATTAACTTCCTTCTTCTACAATGATGTCGCAAATACATACATACCTATGCATAAATATGTGTATACATGTTTTTTATACCTGTATAACATAGGTGTACATATGTCCATAGTATACATGCATATATGTGTGTGTGTGTGTGTATAATTTCCTCATCAGGAGTTCACAATACAAATGGAATCTCACATATACATATACACAGATCCATATATAAATAATTTGGATAGATTACAAGTCACTGAAAGTTTTAAATCCCCACATAATTAGAAAAATAAAATAACTATAGCAATATAGCATATATCTCTATATAGTATATAGTAAATATAATAAAGCAATTAAAATTCAACTTCATTTTTCCCATACACTATACAAACAGCCCAGGGAGTTCAAGGAAATAATAATAATTGCATCATATAACCCTCTGAAATTGTTGCTTTTTATATATATACATATATGTATATACATACAATATCATTTGAGTCCTATAACAATAGTATGATGAAGGCACTTTGGGGATTATTATCCTCATATTACAGATGAGGAAACTGAGTCTAGGTGGTATTCATAGTTAACAATTAATGGTAAGAAGTGAGATTTGAACCTTTGTCTTCCTTGCTCCAGGATCAGGACTCGATTTACTAGGTGGGCTTCTCCTCCCGGTTTATCTTTAACTTTATCGTGCTTGCTTGTTCTAGCCATGACCAATATTACATTTTGTCCTTATTCTATTGCTCTATAGAATCTTTAAATATTTCACGACTGAAGACACACAGAATAACATAATTCATAATCTTCCAGTGGGGGCAATTTAAAGAATTGCATACACAGTTATTTGTGCAGGATAACAAGCCAGCAGGAATCCTTGAAAGGACACACGATTGGGGCTCTCTGGAGACTGGCGCTAGCTTCCCCTCACTGAGGTCAAGACTGCTGCAAAGCCTAAATACCAGGCTGCTTTCCCCTCCCAAGCCCACAGCACCTCGTAGGGAACCATCCAAGAGGCTTGTTTCAGCTCCGCTCGTTGGGCATGTCCATGCATGTGTAGGGGAAAAAAACCATAATTCACTTTTTCCAGGGACAGAAATTTTAACACTTACTTGAAATAGCTAATAATCTGACACAGGAGAGTTAAAGGATTACTGTATTTCATTTGGCTAATAAGAAAAGCTGTTTAAAAGCAATATTAGAAAAAGATTTAGTACAGAACGACTGCTACTTGCTCAAACGTATTCTGTGCCATCAACGATTAGAATACTTCTTCCTCCTTGTTGTGTTAGTCAGTACTGGACTTCTCACTCCCATTCTCTAGAAAGGAATAATAGGAAGGCACTTATCCATTGACAAATTTTCCGCAAACAATATTTGCTAGATGGAGATCGGCATATTTGGGAAATAGCTGAATAGTGGTGGTAGGGGCAGGCTGGAGGTGAGGGCAAAAGTTGGAGGGTTGTGGTATTTGTAAGCTGTCAAAAGACAAAAGGCAAAGGAAATGGCAGCACCATTTTCCTCCCAGTTTCTTTAAGAGCGTACTAGTTATACATTTACTTGACCTGGGAGTAAAAGCAAGAAGAGCTTTCTGCTCAACCTCTACACCCCATCCTTTCCCTAACCTGTGACTCCTCCATTCCCTTCTGCATAGTGTCCGTGTTCTTTGGGATCTAATGCTTTGCCTAAGATCAATAGATGCCGAGATAGATGGATGGGTGGACTGCCAGAGGATGGAGACTTACTAGGTGTCAGACACTGTCTAAGCACTCAGAATACAAGAAAATGTTGAACTTAATCTGCAAATTCAAATGATGGTGTTTGTTAATGATAAGGTTCACAATAAAAATAAATTTAATGACCATATGAATGACCATGTTTTAGCCAGTTAAGAAATAGTTAATAAATATTTATTAAATTCTATGTGCTAGTAGACACTTCTAACTGATTAGGATACCCAGTCCCAATGCTTGAGGAGTTCACAGTCTAATTGGGGAGAGAACATACAAAAAACTTTTAGACAGCTTTTCTTATTAGTCAAATACAGTAATATTTTAACTCTTCTTTGTCAGGTTATTAACTATTTCAAGTAGGTTTGGAAATTTCCATCTTCCTTCAAAACTCAATGCATATCCCACCTCCTGCATGAGGCCCTTCCAAGTTCCCATACCCCCTTTTGCTACTGCCATCTCTCTGATGATTTCTTCCCACTTGTACTCTCTCTCTCTCTCTCTCTCTCTTTCTCTCTCTCTCTCTCTCTCTCTCTCTCTCTCTCTCTCTCTCTCTCTCTCTCTCTCTCTCTCTCTGTGTGTGTGTGTGTGTGTGTGTGTGACTATGAAACTTCAGAACCTTTCAGAACCTGCTGATAGGGGATGGAGTGAGTCAGCAACAGGAGCTCCACCTATGGATTATTAAGTCTACAGCTGTGTTGCCTATCCCCACTCCAAGGTCTAAAAATCTGGAAAGCTCAGGAAGTCAGAAAATAGACTATTTCCTTAAGTGGAACACATAGGGTGTGTTCTGACAACTCCCCAACTTGGGCTCCCTCTGTGATTCTTGAAGAACATGTTGCATGGAGAAATAGAACAATAGATAAGCAAGTCAGGATCATACAGGGTCACAACAATTGTGTCAGATATGTGCAAAGCAAAGCCCTAACACAAAGTCTTAATATGGAAAATAATGCTTGAAGAATGAGAAAAGAAATGAATCCATAAAGAGCTATGATGTTGCCAGGGGTGCTGAATAAATGAATCCAAAAGAGGAGAATAACTTGAAAACAATACTTGGCCAGATCAATCAGGATTCTTAGAATAAATGGTGATTTTAAAAGTGTGTTTAAAATAATTGAAAACTATTTAGAAATTGTTAAAATAATATTATAAATGAAATTAAAGTACCAGAGGAAAAAAATTGAAAAATAAATGAGAACTGTGGATGAGAGACTTGGAAAGTGAAAAAAGAGCTTTTCAGAAATGATAGAAAACATTATGTAAGTAAAATGCTCCCTGAAAATTATAATGGAGCAAACATAATTCAATGATCTTATGAGATAACAACATTAAGATAAAGTCAAAACATTGAAAAGAAAGGAGAAAATGTGAGTTATTTCACATTTTAAAAGATGACCTAGAAAATGAATCAAGGAAAAATAGTTTAAGAATGAATCGGTTGAAAACCATGACAAAAAGATATCACATTTCAAGAAATCAAAAAAGAAGAAAAACTAGATCTCTTAGTACCAAAGAGCAAAGTGAAAAAGAAAGAATCCATTGGTCATCATCTTAAAGAAACCTCCAAATGAAGACTCCCAGGAATATTGCTGCCAAAATCAGAGTCTTCGGGACAAATAAAAATACAGCAAATACTCAGAAAGAAATAATTTAAGTGGCAAGGAGCCATAGTCAGGATCACACATGATTTAGCAGCCACCACTATAATGGAGTGGAGAACTTGGAATATGGTATTCCAGAGGGCAAAGGACATGAGTTATGACTTACCCAGAAAAACTAAGCATATTCCTACAGAAGAAAAGATGGATCATTAATGTGATAGAGGACTTCCAATTATTTCTATTTTTTTTTAATTTAATATATTTTATTTGATCATTTCCAAGCATTATTCGTTAAAGACATAGATCATTTTCTTTTCCTCCCCCCCACCCCCCATAGCCGACGCGTAAGTCCACTGGGCATTAGATGTTTTCTTGATTTGAACCCATTGCTTTGTTGATAGTATTTGCATTAGAGTGTTCATTTAAAGTCTATCCTCTGTCATGTCCCCTCAACCTCTGTATTCAGGCAGTTGCTTTTTCTCGGTGTTTCCACTCCCATAGTTTATCCTTTGCTTATGAATGGTGTTTTTTTTCTCCTGGATCCCTGAAAGTTGTTCAGGGACATTACACCGCCCCTAATGGAGAAGTCCATTACGTTCGATTATACCACAGTGTATTAGTCTCTGTGTACAATGTTCTCCTGGTTCTGCTCCTCTCGCTCTGCATCACTTCCTGGAGGTTGTTCCAGTCTCCATGGAACTTCTCCACTTTATTATTCCTTTGAGCACAATAGTATTCCATCACCAACATATACCACAGTTTGTTCAGCCATTCCCCAATTGATGGGCATCCCCTCGTTTTCCAGTTTTGGGCCACCACAAAGAGCGCAGCTATGAATGTTCTTGTACAAGTCTTTGTGTCCATTATCTCTTTGGGGTACAGACCCAGCAGTGCTATGGCTGGGTCAAAGGGTAGATATTCTTTTATCGCCCTTTGGGCATAGTTCCAAATTGCCCTCCAGAATCCAATTATTTCTAATGAAAAAACCAGGTCTGAGTAGAAATTTTGAAATTCAAACATAGAAATGAAGAAAAACATAAAAAGGTAAACACAAATGAACAATTTCAAAGGAATTTATAAGGATAAAGTTTTCACACTCTAATGGGGAAGGGGGATGATTCAAGTGTCCCCCCAACCCCAAACATTATTCTCATAAGGAATCATAGAGGAAGTCTAATAAGAAAGGCCTGGAATGATTTTTCTTTGATGGTTTTAAAAGAAGAATAGAAAGGAGGGAGAAATGATGTAGTAGGGAAGAAAAAGGAAAGAAGGGAAGAACTTATATAATTAAGATCCAAAAATAGAAGTTTAGACAAATGAGGAAGCTGGTGTCACTTGAATCACAGCCTCACTTTCATCTGAACTGGCCAGAGAAGAGTAGCTTACACAAACACACATACAATATACAAGTATGCATGTGCATACACACAAATATGATTTTAAATGCAATTCTGTTTATTTGCTACTGTGCCATTTACACTCTGAAGGCATCTCAAGGGCCAGGTTTTGTTCAGTAGATTATTCAGTATCATACAAGACAATATTAAGAGTATGCATGAACTCTGCTAGCTCTAACCCAAGACAAAAAAAAGTCAGGCTCCATATACCTGCCATCGATTGTCCCTAGCAGGAATATTTTATTTTCTGTGCCTGATTTTCCTCAATCCATATCCTCTGTGTACATATGTAGAAAGGCATTTAACTCAATAGAAGGAGACAAGGAGATAAGGAAGGAAGGTCGATTCAGGGAAAGATTGTTCACAAACAACAACAACAACAACAACAACAACAACAACAACAAAAGACTCTTCATCTCAGAGGGAGAAAGATGAAGTAAGAGAGACAGACAGACAGACAGACACAGAGATAGAGAGTCAGAGACAGAGACAAAGAGACAGAGACAAAGAGAGAGGGAGAGAAGGAAGAAAGGAAAGAAGGAAGGAATAGAAAGAAACTATGTCTAAGAGGATGAAGGGAGCAAAGAGAGGAGAAAGTATAAGATGACAAGTTGTTGGGAAATATACACTGAATGATCATGACTGTTAATATGAATCTGATGAACTCACCCATAAAATGGAGAAGATAATAGAACATATTAGAAAGCAGTTTCCAACAATATATTGTTTACAAGAAACACACTTAAAACATAAAGTCACAGAATTAAAATAAAAAGTTAGAACAAAATCTGTTATTCCTTAGCTGAACTCCAAAAGCAAGGCTCACAATCCTGGTTTGAGCAAGGCAAAAGAAAAAAAAATATGCTTAATTAAAATAGATAATTATGGAAACTACATTTCACTGAAGACTACTATAGGTGATAAATTAATTTAAATACTTAACATATAGTCACTGAATGACATAGCACCTAAATATTTAATGCAAAAGCTAAACAAATTACTGAGAGAAATAGTAAAATTAAAATAGTTGGAGAACTCAATAAACCCCTTTAAGAGTGAGACAAATCTAACCAATAATAAAGAAGAAAGATGTTAAGGACTTCAAAAGAATTTTAGAAAAGTTATATATGATATATACTTGCAATTATTGAATAAAAATGGAAAAGAATGTATTCTCAATTGTGCATGAAATCTTACAAAACTGACCATATATTATGACATAAATGATCTCACAAATAAATGCAGAAAAGTAATATAAAACGTATCCTTTAATGATCACAATGAAACAAAATTATATTCCACAAACCATGGTCAAAGAAAGAATTAAAATTAACAGGAAATTTAATAACTTAATCCTAAAGAACTGATGGCTTACCTAGATGAGATAGAAAGAAAGAAAGAAAGAAAGAAAGAAAGAAAGAAAGAAAGAAAGAAAGAAAGAAAGAAAGAAAGAAGAAGAAAGATGGAAAGAAAGAAGGAAAGAAAGAAGGAAGGAAAGAAAGAAAAAAAGAAAGAAAAAAAGAAAGAAAGAAAGAAAGATGGAAAGAAAGAAGGAAAGAAAGAAGGAAAGAAAGAAAGAAAGAAAGAAAGAAAGAAAGAAAGAAAGAAAGAAAGAAAGAAAGAAAGAAAGAAAGAAAGAAAGAAAGAAAGAAAGAAAGAAAGAAGGAAGGAAAGATTGAAAGAAAGAAGGAAAGAAAGAAAGAAAGAAGGAAAGAAAGAAGGAAAGAAAGAAAGAAAGAAAGAAAGAAAGAAAGAAAGAAAGAAAGAAAGAAAGAAAGAAAGAAAGAAAGAAAGAAAGAAAGAAAGAAAGAAAGAAAGAAAGAAAGAAAGAAAGAAAGGAAGGAAGGAAGGAAGGAAGGAAGGAACGAATGAAGGAAGGAAGAAGATAGGAAGGAAGAAGATAGGAAGGAAAGACAGAAGGAAAAAAATTGGTGTTTCAAAAACCCCATAATAGAAATGACAGACAATTTCATTCAATATAATGGCAACAATGAGACAATATCAAGATATTTGAATGCTACAAGGAAATAGATAGATTAATGAATCTAGGAGTGTGTTTGTGTTTATCTAGATGTGAGTATCTATCTATCTATCTATCTATCTATCTATCTATCTATCTATCTATCTATCTATCTATCTATCTATCATATCTATCTATCTATCTATCTATCAATCAATCATCTAGTTTTTATGTAGTTATTTGTATTTTGTTATCCCCATGAGATTGTAAGCTCCTTAAGGACCCATCTTTGTGTGTTTGACACTTAGCACAATGGCTGGCACATAATATAAGCTTAATGTCTATTGACTGACTGGCTTACTGAATTACTATTAGTATGCCTGTGCATTAGATCAGACATTCTGAAATTCAGTTTGGGACTATGCAAAATAAAGGTACATAAACTGTACATATCCCTTGACTCAGAATTAATAAAAGGTTCACCTAAAAATTAAAGGGAGGAAGGGTTGCTAATTAATTTAGAAATAGGTACCAAAATTTGGCACACTTGTGTAATAGAATACTATTGTGCTATATGAAATGAGCAGATTTCAGGGAAATGTGGGACAATTTCTATGAAATTATGCCGGGTGAAGTGAGCAGAGCTAGGAAAACAATTTATATGATCAAAAGAACATCGTAAAAATAGACCGTTTTCAAGGACTTAGCATAATGATTAACTTACTTCAGAAGACAAATGAAGAAAAAAACTGGCTACCTCCTGACACGGAAGTGGTATATTAAATATGAAAACTTAAACACATTTTTGCAAATGGCCAATGTGGGAATTTGTTTTCCTTGGCTATACATACTTGTTACAAGCACTTTGTTCCTCAACTCTTTCCACCAAAGGAAGTTGGGGATGGAAAAGAAAGTAAAACAATGCTTGGTAACTAAAAAGATTAAATTAAATTAAAATAAAGAGTAAAACAATAAACAAACAAGTTAGTAAATAAATGAAAGAGTGAAAAGTCCTTTCCCAAAAAAGAGGTGAAGGAACAGAAACAGAATGACAAAACTACAGGGTCATAGAATCCCAGAGAATTGGAAGAAACCTCAGTAGAGATCTTATCTAATCTAAACGAGAAAGAAATCCCCTGTATAATATATCTAACAAGTCCTCCAGTTTCTGCTTGAAGACCTTTGAATAAAAAGGAACTCACTACCTCTAGAGGCAAACCATTCCACTTTTAGATAATTCTTTTATGAAGTTATTTTTGTTGTTGTTGTTGGTGGTGGTGGTTTATTACATTGAAGCTAAAGTTATTTACCATTTTATCCATTGCTCCTATTTCTATATTCTGGGACCACACAAAACAAATCTCCTCTCTACCCCCTATAAATTCTTTTTAAAACCCCTTATCTTCTGTCTTAGAATCAATACTACATATCAGTTCCAAGGCAAAATAGAGGTAAAGGCTAGGCAACAGGGGTTAAATGTCTTGCCCAATGTCACATAGCTAGTAAGTGTCTGAAGGCAAATTTGAACCCAGGACCTTCCTTTTCCAGGTCTGTTTCTCTTTTAACTGCCCCAGCCTTTCAGATTCTGGAAGGTAGTTTCTTCTGTTCCTCCTGAATCTTCACTTCTCTAAGGTAAACATTTATTTTCATTTTTTAATAGCACTTTAAGTTTTGAAAAGAGTTTTAGATATGTTTTCTTATTTCATCCACATTACCTGGGGAGGAAGATGTAATTATTATTTCCATTTCACATATGAGGAAACCAAGGCTAAGAAGGTCAGGTTTCTTGCTAACTCTCACATAACTAAGTGAATCAAGGCCTGATACCAAGTCTAGCTCTCTATCCAATGCACCATACAGCTGCCTCTAAACTCAGCCAGTTCTTCTAGTTTTTATATGATAAGAACTTTGAGGTGTTTCATCATCTTGATTGCCCTCCCCTAGATTTACAACAGATTGTCAATATCCTACTTAAATCATGGCATACAGAATTCATCACACTTTTAAATGATCCAGCTAAGTGGTGTAGAGTATGGAACAGTGGGTCTGGAGTCAGAAACACAAGAGCTTTCAAATCTAACTGTAGACACTTCTTAGCTTGTGACCGTAGGCAAGTCATTTAACCTCCATTTGCCTCAAATTTCTCAACTGTAAAATGAAGATAATAACAAGACCTACCTCACATGGATGTTGTGAGGGTCAAATGAAAAGATATTTGTAAAGTTCTTGGCACATAAATGCATAATCTTTTCCTTCCCTGCAACATTTGAGAGGAAACTGATGAAGGCAGAGTATAGTAGGGTTATCACTCCCTATTCATGATATTTATACTCTTTTCCATGAAGCTCAATATTACATTAGCTCTTTTGACTCCTTGTCACCATACTGAGTCTTTCAAATGTCACTGACAGTAGCTTGGTAATTCATCTGTCAATTTTTTCAGGATTCAAGGACTTAGTTCATTTGAGCCAGATGATTTCAGAGTCATTCCAAAGGTCTTTGTCCAGGGTGCTGAAATCTAAAGGTGTCCTGACAGTGTTTTCAGACCTTCTCTGACAATGAAACAACTAAGTTTAGCACCTAGTTTGCAAAAAGTAGCTGAAATTGTAAACTACTAGATAGTAGCTTCACACACACACACACACACACACACACACACACACACACACACACACACACACACACACACACATTGGGTAGCCATATCCCAGGTATATTTCAAGGATTCATGATTTCCTCCCCAACCCCACCTCATTAAACTAGAAACTCTCTTTCCTTCCTTCCTTCCTTCCTTCCTTCCTTCCTCCCTTCCTCCCTTCCTCCCTTCCTTCCTTCCTTCCTTCCTTCCTCCCTTCCTCCCTTCCTCCCTTCCTTCCTTCCTTCCTTCCTTCCTTCCTTCCTTCCTTCCTTCCTTCCTTCCTTCCTTCCTTCCTTCCTTCCTTCCTTCCTTCCTTCCTTCTTTCCTTCCTTCTTTCCTTCCTTCCTTCCTTCCTTCCTTCCTTCCTTCCTTCCTTCCTTCCTTCCTTCCATCTTTCCTCCCTTCCTCCCTTCCTCCCTTCCTCCCTTCCTTCCTTCCTTCCTTCCTTCCTTCCTTCCTTCCTTCCTTCCTTCCTTCCTTCCTTCCTTCCTTCCTTCCTTCCTTCCTTCCTTCCTTCCTTCCTTCCTTCCTTCCTCCCTTCCTTCCTTCCTTCCTTCCTTCCTTCCTTCCTTCGTTTGTTTCTTTGTTTCTTTCTTAAATAGCCTGGCTTTTAGCACTCTTCTCTCTTCCAAGACAGGACTAGGCAATTAGGGTTAAGTGATTTACCTAGGATCACACATCTTGAAAGTGTCTGAGACTATATTTGAACCCAGGTCCTCCTGACTGCAGGCCTTGAACTCTATCCACTCTGTTCCCAAGCCACCTCTAACCCTTCATTTTCCTACGATTTATTTTGCCCCTCACAAAATACTATCAACAGATATTTTTTAAGTTATATGTTGGGCACAGTGCTAATCATGAGGGATTTAAAAAGGCAAAAACTAGTTCTTGACTTTAAGGAGCTTATACTGTAGTGGAGAAGACAACATGTAAATAACAAGGTATGTAAAGATATAGTCAGAGTGAATGACTGTTATGCTCCTTCTTTGAATGACATATCTCTTCTGTGCCATCCCTGGCAAGTACTGTCTATCTTCTGCTTAGAGATATCCCAAGATGGGAAGCTCATTACTTCAGGAGGCATCCCATTCCATTTTTAGGGCAAGTATAATGCCAGTCTGTTTCTGAAAAAATAACTCCAGAGCATCTTATACTTATATCAAAACTAAATTTGCTTGTTTGAAACTTTTATTCATTTCTTCTAGTTATGCCCCCCTGGAGCCAAGCAAAGCTCATCCCATTTTAAGTGGTAGCCCTTCAAATATTTGAAAAGGACTCTCATTTCCCCCCAAACATTTTCTTTTCTAGGTGGAACACTGCCATTTGCTTCAACCAATTCTTATATAAAATGAACTCAAGACCCTTTATTCTCCTCAGGTACTCTCTAGCTTATCAATGTCTTTTCTTAAATCTCTGAAGATTGTTTACCTTAGTTCAATTATAGTAATAGCTTACATTTATATAGCAAAAGGCTTTCATCCCAACAACCTTGTGTAATAAGCAGTCCAGGTGTTAATATCTCCCTTTATAAATGAGGAAACTGAGCCTGTGAGGACTTAAGTGAGTTGCTCAAGGTCACACAGCTGGTATGTGGAAGAATTAGGCCTCAGCCCCCCAGGTTTTTTGGCTCCTGTAGTGCATCCACCATGCCTTCTGCCAGCTCGTAAAAAATATTCATTTACTTGGGTTATCTATTCTTCTTAGATGTCACAAATTTCAACCCACTCCAGGATGAATGATTATAAATTCCAAGTTACTGGGTTCTGAATTAATGAGACTTTCCTCTGTTTCTCCTCTTTGTACATCCCTCTTCTCCATCCATTATAGGTTTTTGCTTTTGGAGTCACGTTGCCAGGTGCGGAAGCAATGGCTGATCTCTTCCCAGGCAGTGGGTTTTTAGATAATTACCCATCTGGGTATTGAACAGACAGACTGAAAACTTCAGCGGGGGGAGGACGTCTGGCAGGTGGTTCATGTTGGATTAGTTATATGCATTTGGGGGTGGGTTACATGTTGTAAAGTAAATTTCAACTCTGATCTGTCTCTCGACAGATTGAGTTCGGTCTGTGTTTTTCCCATGGTTACTATAGCATGCTTTGTAAGTAGGACAAAATAGGAGGTTTGATTAAAACTGAACACTTCGCCAATTGTTAGCTTTTGCTATATAAATATTAAATATTTTGTTTTGTCTTTAAAAGGGAGAAGACACAAGCCCGTAGCAAGTGCTTAAAATGTGAGGCAGTATTTTTAAATCATGAAGTAACCTACTTTACCAGAAATTGTCTTTTGCACTCTTCCCAGCGTTAATTACAGAACTTTCCAGGCTGGCAGATCAATAATTATTCATGATGGGGACCCATCACCAGATAGTAAGTGGTTTGTGCAATTTTCAGGTCACTTTTGTAGTTCAAGATTTTCCATTCTGTCATACGATAATCCTTTTCTGCTGGAACATAAGTGAACACTTCTCAGCTGTGCACCACAGGGGAGAGACAATTCCAAGAAGGGCAGAGCGAGATGGGAAAGTGGAGTTTCAACCTTTATGGATGAGACTGGGTATTTATTTTTCAAAAATAATATTTACAAAGAAGAAAAGTGTCTACAGTGGTGCACAACAGATCAGGACAGCTAAAGGTGATGCAGTGACCGTGGAGAGATGCCGTCACCCCCAAGATTTCCATTGCCTTAAGGGGCAAAGGGGGTGGAAAATGCCAGCAAACCCTTTTCACTTCTCTGACATGTGCACTCTCAAAAAGTCAAAGCCTTACATTCTAATAAAATTAATGTGGCTTTGGGAAATAAGAGGAAAGGACCAAAGAAAGAGGAAGAAGACTTTACCATTTCTGCAAGCACATTATATTTTTAACAGATAAAAAGCATCGCTGTTACTGTCCATTTTGGTCTACCCTGCTCTTCATATTCTTATATTCCCTGAATCTGCAGAAGACATGATAGGTAACATGCTAGAAATATTCTACTTGCCTAATTAATTTACAGCCCAAATTGGAATGCTATGAGCAGTTCAGTGGTGAGTTCCACATCTCTTCTTCAATAATTGCATAGATTTGTGGTCTTGTCGATGTGGATATTCCCTTCAAAGGTACAGACCCCAAACCGCCCATGCCTGATCATCCTGGATGCCTCTTACCCATGTTGCCCCATAAATCCACCACTTGAGGGAGACCAGGGGAACTAACAGCCACTGTACTAGGAACTTCCTCTAGATCTGGACTGTCAAGAAACCAAAAGACCATAGGGGTTGTCTATTGGCCATGTTTCTCTCTTGCTATGTGACTGAACTATCTTCTCTTCAATTATACATTTCTCTGGAGATATTTCCTTTATCCTGCTTCTTTTACATAATTTCCCACTGATAAAATGCTAATGGTCTTTTAGCAAAGAGTATATGTAAAATAAGAGTCAGTGTGGCATGGTAAACTATATCTGAAGTCAAGAAGACCTGAATTCAAGTCCTGTATCTGACCCACTTTGGCTGCATGACCCTAGGCAAGCCATTTAGTCTCTCAATTTTCTAGACAACTCTCTAAGACTATGAGTTGCAGAGACATTGCTAGAAGGAGTTTTCTCACTGTAGATTTCATTGTATTCTATAGTATCCATCCCCTATCCATATCTAGTGATCCATTCAATTACAGGATGTATCTGTCCAAGGATGAGCAAAAGGTATGAACTAATAAATGTTTGTTCATCACACAAAGCATCTGTACGAGGGCAAAAGTTCCTATAGTGTCTGGCTCATAATAGGCACTTAATAAATAGTTGTTGACTGAGTGCATTAGGGCAGAAGTTGAACTAAATTATCTCTCAGGTCCACAGTAGCCAAATTCGATGAATCTACATTTCTTTTGTTACATTAAGCATGATGTGCCAAGTGACTGTTACCTAATTATTGACTAAATGACTCTGTCCTCAAAGTCCAGATATTCTCATGGCATCAAAATCTAGACAATATGGATGGATACTGCTCTAGAGTTTCTCCCAAAATATATGAAGTAGTGAGTTCCACTCAGACACATGCATCACACATTCACATTTATACTGAAAATTTATGAGCTTTAAGTTTGGAGATCAGGAGGGTACTTTAATTTCTATCCTATGGCCATCAATTCCCATTCATAAAAAGAATTCTGGCAGTGAAGTGAAAATACTCACTCATTGTAGACAGCAATCTACTTACCATGAAGTTATATCTCCTTTACTATTCCTTTCAGATCTCCTTGATCACTACTTCATTCCATTAGATGGGAAGCTAGTGTAGAAAGGAACCAACAAAACTATTTTTGCAAATGGCGGAAGGAGAGATTTGGTTGATGGGGCTGAGAAGGTTGTTGCAAATGACTTCCCTTCCCAGTCAGGACCTCTAGGGGCTCTTTAACAAGTGACCATTTATATAATGTGGTTAGTTTCATCTCGATCAGTAAATGTCAGTCAATCAGGCAAACAAGCATTTATTAAATGCCTACTATGTTAGACACTGTGTGAAGCATCAGGATCATAAAGAAAGAAAAATAATCATCTTTGTTCTTAAGGAGCTCACAATTTAGGGGAGAAGACAATATGTAAACAATTAGTTATAAAAGAGCTATAGTCAGGAGGCAGGTAGGGGGCTCAGGGGATAGAACACCAGGCTTAGAGAGAGGAGGGTCCTGCAGCCACTTTCTAGCTATGTGACCCTGGACAAGTTACTTAACCCTCTTTGCCTAGTCCTTATTTCTCTTCTACCTTAGAACACAGTATTGATTCTAAGATGGATGGTAAAGGCTTAAAAAAAAAGAATTATAGTCAGAGTAAACTGGAGATAAACTGGAGTCAACAGAGAGAAGGCACAGTGCCTGGTACATAGTAAATGTTTAATAAATGTTGATCAACTGACCACCATGCCATATTGAGCCAGGGGAGGACTTGAGTGGAATTCAGAAAGTGCATCCTTAAGTATTTCAATGGATCCATTAACTCATAAAAACTCTGACAGTTGGCACAGACTATAAACATTTCCTTGCCTTCTCATGATTTTTGATTGTTATCCTTGCTCTTTAATTAGTCCTGCATCGAAGATCAATTTAGTGAACCAGAAGCCCTAATCTTTTTATCCTCCATGCATACCATTGCAGTAGTCTGCATGTCCATCTCTTATTCCTGATTCTTGCTATAAGATTTCTCACTTTGTTTTCTTCATCATACATTTATTATTTTTTAAACCCTTACTTTCCATTTTGGAATCAATACTGTGTATTGGTTCCAAGGCAGAAGAGTGGTAAGGGCTGGTAATGAGGGTCAAGTGACTTGCCCAGGGTCACACAGTTAGGAAGTATCTGAGTCCAGATTTGAATCTGGGACCTCCCATCTCTAGGTCTGACTCTCTATCCACTGAGATACCCAGCTGGCCTCCATCATACATTTCTTGAATGTATTTTTACATATACTTTGGACACAAGCCATTATGGTCAATACACAAGTGGTTAATGATCATCCTCCATTTCTACCTCATCCTTTGGGTCACTCAAATTTTTTAATCTTCTGAAATTTTGTTCTACAATTTCAACCTGATAGTCAAGATCCATTTTTGATGTTGGAGCATAGTTCGGAATCTTTGAAAGCACTAAGTGAAAGCACTTATTCAATTTTCAGTCTATATCTTTGCCCAACTGCAATGTCCAAGCAAGATAGATAGGCCATTGTGCTCCCTTGATGGGCTTCATAACAACTTCAGGTCATAGTCTAGCCTGTAGGGGATCCTGAAAGAAAAAAAATGAATAATTATCTTATCATGGAAGCTAAAGTCCCCTTCAAGAGGATAGCCCCTATTTGGACATACTAATTCTGGAGAGATTTCTAATGAAAAAAGATCAATGTAACATGGCGGAAAAATGACTCTGTAGTTGGATTACTTGGTTTCCTACACTATTTTACTCCTTACTGCTTGTGTGGCCTTGCCCAAACCCTCTGTTCTTTTTTTTCCTTTTCTTTTCTTTCTTATTTTTACAGTCTCTGTGGTTCCTTACAGCTACAAATACTGGGATTATTTTATAGTCACTTTTTCATTTTTATATGAAGGAAGTATTTATTAAGTGCCTACAATGTGCCAGGAACTGTGCTAAGTACTGCAAATATTATAGCATTTGGTGCTCATAAGAACCCTTGGAGGTAGACACTATCCCTATTTCACAGTTGAAGAAACTGATGCAGGTTAAGTAACTTACTCAGGGTCACATAGCTAATACATGTCTGAGACTGGATTTGAATTCAGGTCTTTGTGACTTCAAACCCAGTGCTCTATTCACATTGCTACCTAGCTAACGCTATGTTAGAACAGAGAGTTACAATGATTGAATGAAAAAATATTTTAAAAATCTTTCAGTACTGCAGATAAAAAAAAATAAGCAAGAAATTTAACCCCTTCCCTCAAAGAGCTTATATTCTAATAGAGGAAAATAATACATAGAAGTGATAACCAAGGGAGTTTTGGACAGAGAAGTAAGGATGATCTGAAACAAGAGCCCGGGGAGGTAGGTGTATTATTTTTATTTTATAGTTGAGGAGACTGAGGCTAACAGAAGTGAAGTGACTTGCCCAGGGTCACACACTGAGTTTATGCCTGATGCTGGATTTGAACTCAGAGAGAGGTGTCTTCTTGACTTCAGGCCAGACTCTCTATTCACTGTGCCATCCAGTTGCCAGGCATCAGGGAGATCTGAGTTTAAATATGGTCTCAGACACTAATTAGTTATGTGTGACCTTAGACAAGTCACTTTGCCTCTTTTTTGCCTTAATCCCCTGGAAAAAGATGTGGCAAACCACTCCAATATCTTTGCCAAGAAAACTTCATGGCCAGTATGTACAAAGGAGTCACAAGGAATCACACGTGACTAAACAAGAATCCATTAATATGCAGTTTTATGTCTTAGACATGAACAAAATATTTATAAGAAACTCCATCAAGAGAATATAAACACAGAAAAAGAAAGTGTCAAACTGAGTTGCTGAAAAGATTTGCAGAAAAATATGGAGGAAAAAAAAAAAGCTGTGTTGAATGTCCTATATTGGTCACTCATTCGATCAATTAATTTACTTTTCACAGCCAAAACATGGCCATTAAATAGGTTTACTTGGATGCTTTGCTCCGTCTTTATTGATTCCTTTTCAGTGAAAATATTGATAAGTTTATATAGATTTGGACCTTCAAGTTACTTAATTATTGATTGGAACACAGTTGCTCAGCCTGAGCAGGTGGGGGTTTGTTGCTGTGTTTAACGAGAAGAAGAAGCGTGCAGGGCTTCTGCGGGGATAGAGCTGGTGTCGAGGACCAGGGCTGTTTAGTCTAACTCTTATGTGCTTTAAGCCTCAGCTTTACAAAATGCATTTTCCACATCCCCAGAAGATTGTCTCCACTCTTTATGTTTACCAGCATTGGAAAATAAATGAGGTAAGTCAGTGCCACCTGAGATAATTAAAAAGGGTACAGTGGGCTTGGTTTGAATAAATACAGATTGGACTCCATTGTTTTGGAATACTCCAGTCTCTGCTTCCCTTCATCAGGGCAGATAATTGAACTAACTCTAATCCCAATACAACAACGCTGAAAGAGTAAAAAGAGCTCTATATCCCTGCCAATCACCCAATTATTTTGAGAAATATTTCTGACATAATTCCAAGAGCAAGAAATGAAGTTGGATGCCCAGGTTGAGTTTGCTGCAATGCAATTTTCCCTATGCTATCTTACATTCTATATAGTTAAGTAGTGAGGTGTCTGTCATAGAAAGTATTCAATAAAGAGCTGGATGATTCGAGGGACAGGATAGTTGAAGTAATGATGGACTTGGCAGAAGGGAAAACTGAGGTTTGAATCCTGCCTTCTGCTAACCTGATGACCTTGAGGTTGTCAATCAAGAGCTTTGAACCTCAGTTTCTTCATTTGTAAAATGGTAATACTAATTTTACCTGCCTCATGGAGGGGTGTTGAGAAAGGTAATGTTTACAAAGTACTTGTCAACTTCAAAGTACAATATGAATTTCAGAAAATATTATGTTGATAATTAACAATAATTCCTGACATTTATATAGTGCATACTCTTTAAATACCTGTGTAGAACTTACTACAAATCCATATGCCAGGTACTGTGTGAAGCATATAACAAGTATTACTTCCTTTGAAGCTTACAAGAACCTTGGGAGGTATCTGTTATTATTATCTCTGTTTTACAGATGAGTAAACTGAGGTCAAGTTACTTACTCAGGGGGCCACAGTTAGTAAGTTTATGAGGATGGATTTGAACTCAGGTCCTCCTGATCCTAGACCTGACACTCTACCCACTGTACCACCTAGTTTACCTATAGAGGGGATAGAATTGCATGGAATAAGAGGTTAGATTTTAGTACTCAGAAGAGATGGGTTCTAGTCTCACCCTGCTACCAACCAAGCTTAAGACTTTTACCAGATTGCTTAGCTTTTCTTGGCTTCATTTTCCTCATTTAGAAAATGAGATGTTTAGACTTCCAGCTTTAAAAATGGTATGATTATCTAATTTACTTTTATTTGCATCAGAATTCATGTTAAAATATGGCTTAATTATGACCAGCTGGCAAAAATTCCTTCTCTGCTACTTTTACCTGTATTCTCATCCTTGTCCAGGTCAGCAATTCACCTCTTAGACATGTTCTTCCTCTAAAATTATATACTCAATCCTGTTCTTTCTTTTTGTCTGTGTTTTCTCTCGCAGTGATCTCACTTGCTTCCAAGGTTTCTATCATCACCTTTATGAAGATTTCTCCTCGTTCCTTATACTTAATGCTGATTTTTCCCTGAACTCTAGTGCTTTACTTCCTGAACTATCTGCCACATATTTCCCCCTGGACGTCCTACTAGCTCTTCAAATCCAAATCCAAAACTAAGCTCATTCTCTCTTCCAAAATTTGCCCCTTCTCCTAATTGTTATTGTTGTTGATCTTTCTAGTTTGCAACCTCAGTCATCTCCGGCCCATCTCTTCCCTTCTCTTCTCTATAGTTTATGATTTGCACAGCTATTTTGTCTCACAATGTCTTCTCTTTTTCACTCCTGCCATTGTCCTTCCTATTTCAGATTATCATTGCCTCACACCTGGTCATGACTACTTTCAAACTTCCTTATAGCTCTCCCATTTAATCTCTCCTTTAGGCTGCTGTCAAAGTAGTCTTCCATCCTTGGAATGACTGCTTACTTAAACTCACTTTTGAAAAACCTTCAATGGCTCCCCATTACCAACTGGGTAAGATTTAGATTCCTTAGGCTAGCAATCGGGACCCTTCCCGTTTTGGCTTCAGTCGGCCCTACCAGCTCAATTTCATGCCACTCCTCTCATTCACTCTACATTCCAGTGAAATTGAACTACTAACTAATCTTCAACTTTGTCATTTTTACTTTAGTATCTGGGCTTTCAAGCAAAGTATCCCATAAGCTTGAAATGTACTCTCTCCATCTCTCTGCCTATTAAAGTCCTTCTCTTCTTCAGCACCAGCCTAAAGATCACTCTTTTGTGAAATTGTGAGAAAGAGAACGGATTGGGAGCAGATAACTGAGGTTCAGTCTGGTGCTCTGTGCTTTAAAACCTATAGGGCAAGTCTGGTTGGCTTAGTCAGGTCTCCAGATCTTGGTTTCTTCATATAGTAAATAATAGGGTTGGACCAGAGGACCTCTGTGGTGTAAATGTTAAAATTAATGGTTGGACAATGATTATATGAAATTATGTGATCGCTAGAATTTATTATATCTTGAGTCAGAAATTTATTTACAAATATTTATGAATAGAGAGGAAACAATAAAGAAGAAAAATGTGAGGGGGGTAGAGAAGTTATCTGTCTTATCCTATCCTAAATGTTTTGCTCCAGGTCTGCTCAATCCAGGTGGAGATTAATTAGCTCTCAATCAGGAAGACAGGTAGTGAGTAACCACACAGCCTCCTCCAAGATGGAAGCTAGAAAAGGGGTCAGTCTTTTACTCACCCAAAGAAGTAATCCAAGAGTCAGAGTCCAAGTAGAAGCCGTGCTTCAAGCCCACAATCCAAACTGGAGTCTTCAGCAAAGTTCCCTGGAAGGCAAACTAAGACTACCTCCAGAAGACAATCTCTTCATACTATCTACTCAAAGACAATCTGCCCTGAAGGAGTTTGGGACTTGCTTTCTATGGTGACTTCTTGTCCCCTCCCCTCTTCACAGGGGCCAATCACAGTTTCCAAATTGTCTAGCACTGTGCAGGGGGAAGTTTCTGTAGGATCAACTTCTCACCTTCTGAAGGTTAAGTTCTCATCAAAAAGATTCACAGATTTGCTACTGACTGAATTTATAAGGGTGTGAATTCTCTAAGTATTTTGCTAGTTTATCACCTAGTACTAAGTAGGGTGTTTAGTCTTTTGTTGACTCAATTCAAAAGTAGACAAAAGAGAGTTAATCCTGTCTTCACAATCTGGTGAGCTACTAAGTCAGGGTACTTAGGTTATTGTTAACTCAGGATAGACAATAGTGTAAAGAATTCTCTTTCACAGTGGTCCATTCCAGTTGTAACTCTATAATCCTATATTTCATGAAGGCTGATTCCTCTCAATCAGAACTGTTCACTCCCTCCTTAAATCTTCTGTCCTACTTGATCAAATCCCTCCTAACATTATATAACATATTTATTCATTGACTAGATTAAGATTTGTTGGAGGCAAGAAATCTTTATTTTTTCCCATTCTTAGTGTCTAGCATAATGCCTTCATGGTTAGTAAACACTAAAAATAAGTTTGTAGACTTGTTTTAAACTAAAAAAAATAATTGAAATATTCAGGATATAAGTTAGCTGTGAAGATCTAAAAAATGGAGAACATGGGCAAAGTGACAAGGTAAAGGACACCAGCTTTTATTCATGGGAACCAAGCCACACACCCTTTCATGATACTTAAAGTGGTTGATTCTATCTTCCCCACATCACTCTTAATTGGGTAGTATCTACAAGGAACCGCTACAAAAATATATAACAGCATGATGTTTAGGCAGTGTAAATATGTGCTAAGCAAAGCCTGTCTGTTGAAGGATGGCGAGATGACCAGGCTGACAAGAGCACAAACAAAAATCAGTCTACTGACAAAAATAATTCATTAGTTCTTCATTCAAAACTCTTCATTTTGTGTATTAAGCAGAGATTCAGAACCACTGGAAATCCTGGAGGTTCAAATAGTTTTCTTTGTGTTCCTCAGATGATCCAGTTCCTTAAATGATCAGTTTCATATACAATATGGCCCAGAAAGCAGATTCTCTGGTGATAGATACATTTTTAGCAATTCTAGTAAAAAAGAAGGGGTCTCTAAGTCTTAGGATATTATAAAATTTTAGACTCCTTTTTTCTTAATCCTTTGTTTCTCATTCCTTAGCCTTCTTTGTTCTTGTCAAGAACCACTAAGGATAACATCTCTCTCTCTCACTCTCTCTCTCTCTCTCTCTCTCTCTCTCTCTCTCTCTCTCTCTCTCTCTCTCTCTCTCACACACACACACACACACACACACACACACACACACACACACACCACTGCCACACTGCCACCATCACTCTCTAACCCTTAAAATAGCAACAGTCCCTGAATTTATGTCACAGAGCACCAGTGTCTCTGGGGTGGGCAACACCTCTGTATGTCAACAGAAATCACAAGAAAAGCTGTTTTTGTTCAATCACAGCAGCACAATCAAGGCAGTGAGGGAGAATTAACTGGGTAAGCTTCATCAATGTGTGTAACCCTTTTCATAATATAGGGAGGCTCTAATTGCCTTTTTCAGTGACACATTTCTCCTATCTAAGCTGATACTTTCCCATTCTTTAAGGATGGGAGTACCTGGACTAGGAAAATTAGAAGGCCATATGTTAAGAGAAGAGGAAAACAAAGAAAAAATGACAGAGAAAAAAGGAGAGGGGATGTTTATAAACATAGGATATGAGGGGAGTGAATGAGAATATCTAAAGATCTGACTTGACATCAGTTCAGATATCTCAAACAGTCTTGAAGAGGCATTTTGGTAAGTGTGTTGGACTTAGAGTCAAGGAAGTGGGTTAGAATCTTTTTTCAGATACTTTCTAGCTAAGTGACATTGGACAGTCATTAGCCTCTTAATTTTGTAAAATGAAATCTTTAAAAAGTTTAATTTGTCTTCTGGGCTTCCTCCTCTAAGTCTATTCTTTTAGCTTAAAATCTTTAGGTTCTTTTTTTAAAATTTTATTTAGTCAATTTAGAACATTATTCCTTGGTTACAAGAATCATATTTTATCCCTCCTTCCCCTCCCCCCACCTTTCCCATAGCCCATATGCAACTCCACTGGTTATTACATGTGTCCTTGATCAGAACCTATTTCCATGTTGTTGATGTTTGCTATAGGATGATCATTTAGAGTCTACATCCCCAACCATATCTCCTCCACCCATATAGTCTAGCAATTGTTTTTCTTCGGTGTTTCTACTCCCAGTGTTTTTCCTATGAATGTGGATAGTGTTCTTTCTCATAGATCCCTCTGCGTTGTTCACGATCACTGCATTCCCACTAATGGAGAAGTTCATTACATTTGATTGTACCACAGTGTATCAGTCTCTGTGTACAATGTTCTCCTGGTTCTGCTCCTTTTGCTCTGCATCAATTTCTGGAGGTCATTCCAGTTCACATGGAATTCCTCCAGTTTATTATTTCTTTGAGCACAATAGTATTCCATCACCAACATATATGTCAATTTGTTCAGCCATTCCCCAATTGAAGGGCATCTCCTCATTTCCAATTTTTTGCCACCACAAAGAGTGCAACTATGAATATTCTTATACATGTTTTTTTTCTTATTATCTCTTTGGGGTACAAACCCAGCAGTGCTATGACTGGGTCAAAGGGCAGACAGTCTTTTAGTGCCCTTTGGGCATAGTTCCAAATTACCCTCCAGAATAGGTGGATCAATTCACAACTCCACCAGCAATGCGTTAATGTCCCAACTTTGCCACATCCCCTCTACCATTCATTGCTTTCCATTGCTGTCATGTTAGCCAGTATGCTAGATGTGAGGTGATACCTCAGAGTTGTTTTTATTTGCATCTCTCTGATAATAAGAGATTTAGAACACTTTTCCATGTATTTATTAATAGTTTTGATTTCTTTAACTGAAAATTGCCTATTCATGTCCCTTGTCCTTTTATCTATTGGAGAAAGGCTTGATTTTTTTTGTACAATTGATTTACCTCTTTAAAATTTGAGTAATTAGACCTTTGTCAGAGGTTTTTGTTATGAAGATTGTTTCCCAATTTGTTACTTCTCTTCTAATTTTGGTTGCATTGGTTTTGTTTGTTTGTGAGTTTTTCTAACTCTTGCTTGGTTTTAAAATCTTTCCTTTCCCAAAGATCTGACATGTATACTATTCTGTGTTCACCTAATTTACTTATAGTGTCTTTCTTTATGTTCAAGTCATTCACCCAGTCTGAGTTTATCTTGGTGTAGGGTGTGAGATGTTGATCCAAACCTAATCTCTCCCATACTGCCTTCCAATTTTCCCAGCAGTTTTTATCAAATAGTGGATTTTTGTCCCAGAAGCTGAGATCTTTGGGCTTATCATGGACTATCTTGCTGAGGTCACTTACTCGACTTATTCCACTGATCCTCCTTTCTGTCTCTTAGCCAGTACCATAGTGTTTTGATGACCACTGCCTTATAGTATAGTTTGAGATCTGGTACTTCAAGGCCACGTTCCTTTGCATTTTTTTTTTCATGATTTCCCTGCATATATTTGATCTTTTGTTCTTTCAAAAAAACTTTGTTATGTTTTTTTTTCTAATTCATTAAAAAAGTTTTTTGGTAGTTTGATGGGGATGGTACTAAATAAGTAAATAAGTTTGGGTATGATGGTCATTTTTATTATGTTGGCTTGTCCTACCCATGAGCAGTTAATGTTTTTCCAATTGTTTAGATATAGTTTTAATTGTGTGGAAAGTGTTTTGTAGTTGTGTTCATATAGTTCCTGGGTTTGTCTCAGCAGATAGATTCCCAAGTATTTTATATTGTTTAGGATGATTTTAAATGGAATTTCTCTTTCTAATTCTTGCAGCTGAGATGTGTTGGAGATATACAGAAATGCTGATGACTTATGTGGGGTTATTTTGTATCCTGCAACTTTGCTAAAATTATTGATTATTTCCACTAGCTTTTTAGTTGATTCTCTAGGATTCTTTAAATAGACCATCATATCATCTGCAAAGAGTGATAACTTGGTCTCCTCATTGCTAATTTTAATACCTTCAATTTCTTTTTCTTCTCTAATTGCTACTGCTAATGTTTCTAGTACAATGTTAAATAATAAAGGTGATAATGGGCCTCCTTGTTTCACTCCTGATCTTATTGGGAATCCATCTAGTTTATCCCCATTACAGATGATGTTGGCTCATGGTTTTAGATAAATACTTTTTATTATTTTTAGGAAAGGACCTTCTATTCCTATACTTTCTAGGGTTTTCAACAGGAATGAGTATTGCATTTTGTCAAAGGATTTTTCTGCATCTATTGAGATAATCATGTGATTTTTGTTGGTTTACTGGTTGATATGGTCAAGTATATGGATGGTTTTCCTAATATTGAACTATCCTTGCATTCCTGGTATAAATCCCACCTGATCATAATGAATAGCCCTTGTGATGACTTGCTGGAATCTTTTTGCTAGTATTCTATTTAATATTTTTGCATCTATGTTTATTAAGGAGATTGGTCTGTAGTTTTCTTTCTCTGTTTTTGACCTTCCTGGCTTTGGAATAAGTACCATATTTGTATCATAAAAGGAATTTGGTAGAACTGCGTCTTTACTTATTCTGTCAAATAATTTGTTTTGGGATTAGTTGTTCTTTGAAAGTTTGATAGAATTCACTTGTGAATCCATCAGGCCCTGGGGATTTTTTCTTAGGGAGTTCTTTGATGGCTTGTTCAATTTCTTTTTCTGATATGGGGTTATTTGATAATTCTATTTCTTCTTCTGTTAATCTAGGTAATTTATACTTTTGTCAATAGTCATCCATATCACCTAGATTGCCATATTTGTTGCCATATAATTGGTTAAAATAGTTCTTAATGATTGCCTTAATTTCCTCTTCGTTGGAGGTGAGGTCTCCCCTTTCATCTATGATACTGTTAATTTTCCTTTTTTTATTAGATTGACCAATACTTTGTCTATTTTGTTTGTTTTTTCAAAATACCAGATTCTAGTCTTATTTATTATTTCAATAGTTCTTTCACTTTAGATTTTATTAATTTTTCCCTTAATTTTTAGGATCTCTAATTTAGTTTTCATCTGGGGATATTTGATTTGTTGGCTTTCAAGTTTTTTGATTTGCATGTCCAATTCATTGACCTTTGCCCTCCCTAATTTGTTAATATATAAACTCAAGGATATAAATTTCCCCCTGAGTACTGCTTTGGCTGCATTCCATAGATTTTGAAAGGATGTCTCATCATTGTCATTTTCTTCAATGAAATTATTAATTGTTTCTATGATGTGTTCTCTAACTAACCAATTTTGGAGAATCATATTATTTAATTTCCAATTAATTTTTGATTTGCCTCTCCATGTACTCTTATTGATTATTATTTTTATTGCATTATTATCTGAAAAGGCTGCATTTATTATTTCTGCTTTTCTGCATTTGTTTGCCATGTTTTTATGCCCTAGTACATGGTCAATCTTTGTGAGTGTACCATGTGCTGCTGAAAAGAAGGTGTGTTCCTTTTTGTCCCTATTTATTTTTTTCCATATATCTATTAACTCTAATTTTTCTAAGATTTCATTCACATCTCTTATCTCTTTCTTATTTATTTTTTATTTGATTTATCTAAACTTGATAGTGGTAAGTTTAGGTCTCCCACTAGTATAGTTTTACTATCTATTTCCTCCTTCAACTCCACTAGTTTCCCCTTTAGAAATTTGGATGCTATACCATTTGGTGCATACATGTTGATTTCTGATATTTCCTCATTGTCTATACTGCCTTTTATCAAGATGTAGTTACCTTCCCTATCCCTTTTAACCAGATATATTTTTACTTTGGCTTTGTCAGATATCATAATTGCAACTCCTGCCTTCTTTCTATCAGTTGAGGCCCAGTAGGTTTTGTTCCAACCTTTAATTCTAACCTTGTGAGTGTCTACCCACCTCAAGTGTGTTTTTTGCAGACAACGTATGGTAGGATTTTGATTTCTAATCCACTCTCCTATTTGTTTTTGTTTTATGGGTGAGTTCATCCCATTCACTTTCAAAGTTATGATTGTCACTTGTGAATTCCCTAGCATTTTGATATCCTCTCCTAGTTCTGTCCTTTCTTCTTTTGCTATATCCTTTTAAACCAGTGGTTTGCTTTTAATTTGTCCCCCTAATCCCTGCCCTTAATAAGCTTCCCTTGGTGCTCCCTCCCTTTTTGTCCCCTTCTTATTTTTTTAGGGTCTGTTAAGCTCTCTCTCCCCCGCTCTCTTTCCCTCCCTTTCTGTACTCCATTCCCCCTTCCCCGCCTTGGTTTTCTCTTCTTACTTTTCCCTGTAGGGTAAGATAGAATTCAATACCCCAGTGGATCTAGATGCTCTTCCCTCTCAGAATTGATTTCACTGAGAGTAAGGATTAAGTATTACCTATTAGCACTCTCTTCCTCTCCTTCTTATAAGAGTATTCTTACCCTCTCCTTCCCATGTGTATCTTTGTGTGATAAATATTATCCTATTTATTTTGTTTCTTCAAGTATCTCTTGGTGCCATCTTCGATTCCCCTCTCCCTTTTTCATTTTTTTGCATATCATCTTATAGCACTTATTACCCCAACATCTTCCTGTGAATGATTCCTCTAATTATAATAATAGTGAATATAATTTTTGAATTATAAATAACATTGTTCCATATATTAATATAAACAATTTGATTTTATTGAAGTCCTTAAAGAAGAAAATTTAAATTAAAAAAAATTTCCACCTTTCTTCTCTCTTTCTTTTTTACCTTTTCATGTTTCTCTTGATTTTTCTGTTTGGATATCAAACTTTCCACTTATTTCTGGTCTTTTCTTTACAAATACTTGGAAATCTTCTATTTTGTTGAATTCCCATACTTTCCCCTGGAAGTATATATTCAGTTTTGATGGATAGTTAATCCTTGGTTGAAGACCCAATTCTCCTGCCTTTCTGAATATCATAATCCACGCCTTGTAGTCCTTTAGTGTGGAAGCTGCCAGATCTTGGGTAATCCTGATTGGTGCTCCTTGATATCTAAATTGTCTCTTTTTGGCTTCTTATAAAATTTTCTCCTTAACTTGGAAGCTCTTGAATTTGGCAATTACACTTATTGGAATTGTCTTTTGAGAATTTAGTGTAGAGGGTATTCTATAAACTTTTTCAAAGTCTATTTTACCCCCTCATTCAAGAACATCAGGATAGTTTTCTTGGATAATTTCTTGTAGTATGATGTCAAAATTTCTGTTTGTTTCCGGGTTTTCAGGTAGACCAATGACTCTCAAATTGTTTCTTCATGCTCTGTTTCCTGATCTGTCATCTTTTCAGTGAGATATTTTGTGTTTTCTTCTATTTTGTCAATCTTTTGACTTTGCTTCATTAATTCTTACTGTTTTGCAAGATCATTGACTTCCAATTGTCTAATTCTGGTCTTTAAGGACTGTTTTTCCTTTTCAGTTTGGTCTATCCTGCTTTTTGTGACTTCCAGCTATTTTTCCAATTGGGAGTTCTTGTCCTTTAAACTGTTATTTTCTTTTTGAACTATTTGCCACTGTTCTTGTGAGAAGTCTTCCATCTTTTTGGTAAGCTCCCATTTAAATTCTTCAAGAGCATGTGGACAATTTCCATTTTTTTGGAAGGTTTTGGTGCATTTATTTGTATTACCTCTTCTATTTCCCCTGTAGCCTGGGTTTTCCTCCATAAAAATTTTCCAGGGTCAACCCCTTCTTCCTGCTTTTCTTGGTTTGGAAGTTGTTGTTCCTGGGCACTGTTTGCCATTACTGTGGTTGTTTTTCCTTCCCTTTCCAGTTAGAAATCTGAGTGAGTTGGGCAGGCTCTCTGTGTATGGAGCTAAGGAGCAAGAATTTTGGCTAAGGCCAGCTCTCGAGTCTCTGCAGCTTCCACTGTTTGCTGCCCTGTTCTGTGCTATCTCCCTGCTGGCACCGATGACCTGTGCTCCTCATCCTGCAGGGGCCTCAGATCTAGCTGCTCTCAGGGGTAGGTCCTTGGTGGTCTCAGTCAGCTGCCAAGGATGCAGAGGTGCCCCTCACTCACTCCAGAGGTACCCCTCATTCACTCACTCATTCTAGCACACACTGGTTCTGACTCTGGCTCTGTAGGTGGGGTGGGGGAGGGTGGATCAGTTCATGTTTTGTTGGAAGCTTTTTCACCCCCTTATGCTGTGGAAATGCCCAAATTCCACATACCTTCAATTCTGTGCCCTACTGTAGAGTCCCTTCATTCATATGAATTTTGGGTTGTTGGTTTTTTTTTTTTGGCTTTTTGAGGTAGTCTGTATTGGTAGGTGGTGAGGAGAGGAAGAGTCCTATGTCTAGACTGCAGCCATGTTTACCCAGAAGTCCCCCAAAATCTTTAAGTTCTTGATTTATAAAATGAGAATAATCATACTTGACTTAATTTAGAAGGTTTTTATTTATTTGTTTTATTTTGAATGAAAATATTTTGAAAACACAGTAGCCCTGTTTCATGTGAGTTATTGTGAGCTAACATACATATAATTTAAGTTATCAAATGAGATAATATACATAAAATGCTTAGTAAAGTGCCTGGCACATAGTAAGCATTTTAAAATGCTTATTTCTTTCTCTTTTCTAATCACTCTGCCTTCATTTTCATTTAAAAAAAAAAACATTTAAGCCCTTACTTTTTGTCTTGGTAACAACTTTAAGACAGAAGGGCAAAGATAGGCAAACGGGGTTAAGTGATTTACTCAGGGTAGCATAGCTAGTAATTATCTGAGGACAGATTTGAAACAGGTCCTACTTACTGACTCTAGGCCTCTAGGCTCTATCCACAGTACTATCTAACTGCCCCCTCCCTTCTTCCTTCCTTCCTTCCTTGCTTGCTTGCTTCTTTCTTTCCTTCCTTGTTTCCTTCCTTGCTTCCTTCCTTGCTTCCTTGCTTCCTTCCTTGCTTCCTTCTTTGCTTCCTTCCTTCCTTCCTTCCTTCCTTCCTTCCTTCCTTCCTTCCTTCCTTCCTTCCTTCCTTCCTTCCTTCCTTCCTTCCTTCCTTCCTTCCTTCCTTCCTTCCTTCCTTCCTTCCTTCCTTCCTTCCTTCCTTCCTTCCTTCCTTCCTTCCTTCCTTTCCTTTCCTTTCTTTCTTTCACTTTCAATTAAGTTTTAAAGTATAATGAATATGTAACAAAATGGAATAACAATAATAGGGAAGATCAGTTTGTATTAAGCAAAAATCTAAATTATAGATTGCTTTAAATTATATTTTAAAAGAAATTTAGTTTAATGACTTTTCAGATCATACAGTGGCATCCATCTAAACCAACATAGATCCCCATCAATTTTACAAGAGAACATGGGCATATATAAGAAGACATGAAGGGGTTGTGATCTATATCACTAGAGGGGCCAGGGAGAATGATCTCAGACCCATTAATGAGATCACATTCATAGTAAGAGCTCTGGGGTACAGTAACTCACCCTGATATAAATATTTTCAGGTAGAGGGTCTGCCTCACCCACTACAGTGCATAGAGAAGCCTTATTTATAATTAACACATTTATAATTTGTAAATAAATGATTGGTATTAAAATCCTCAAATTTGTTTTCTTAATTAGTTAGTCAATTGTCCTGTAATTACATGGAGGTATTAAATAGTCTAGTAATCCCTTGTTCATAGGAAATTCAAAGGCAAGTTTTATCCCATTCTAATTTGGACTATCTCCAATATAGGATTAGAGGAAATAGAAATAATGATGTTTGATGTGTGCACGATGACTTTCTTTTTTATTTTTAGGGAAAATTGTTAGTTTAAATATGTTAACACATAATAATTATCTCCTAATCATGTCTAACTATTCTTTCATCCAGCATTTTATTCAGACATATAATAAACCAAGTAGAACCTCCACAAAGTACAACAAAAGCCATTTTACATGAATTTCTTTTGTATGGGTTAGGGGGCTGGTGGGGGGGGGAGTTAACTCAGATCATTATTTCATCACACCTAAGTGACAAGATAGTATGTCCTGATTCATTTATTGGGTGAGAATGCATATACATGGATTCAGATTGTCTAGGAGACTTAGTCAGACCCTCTAGAACCTGTTCAAAACTACCTAACTAGTAGGAATTAGACATTAAAAGAAATTGCAATGTTTCGTGGTAGGTAGGAGGGAGGGCCACCCAGAATTGGTTTGGAAGAGAGAGGAGGAGAGCACCTTAGCTTTAGTCTCTTCCTCACTTCCCTTGGCTGGAGAAGACCTTTGCAAGTTTGGCGTTTCCCCTTTCCAACTCGTAGTCCTTCACATTGGAGTAGTGTCTGCATCGGGATCCAAGGATAGACAGTACAAACCCTGTACAAAGATCCCAGCAGAAAAGCTTTGCCATCTCTAATGGAAACATGTTGGGGACTCCCACAAAAGGACTTCCAGGAGCCACATATGAGTTACCCATTGACCAAATGTGCTCTCTAAGATTGAGCTCACCTTACCCTGGACTCCCTATATACTTGTGACAGAGTGAGGAGATGTTTATGTTAACTTTTTATTTTTCCACCTTAGTAATTACCCCTTTCTAAAAGCTAATTAAGTCTGGATGACTAATTGAGACCAATTGACACCATAATTATCCACTCAACTTGCTGGGGTTTTCTTCTCCTTTCTTCATTTTGCATATTTATCAGTGGAATATATAGGCTTTCCAACTGTTGTCCCTCACACTTACTTTGTGTCTGGTTCAACCTTTTTTTTTTCCTCATCATCCATTCTTTGCACTGTTAGAAGAAAAAGAATTGGGTGAAGATCTGGGCAAAACTGACTTGATGATGAGAGGTGAAGGTCGCCAAAGTCAGGGTGTACACATGCCCAGTAAGGTCTGACATCTCGTGTTCTATGATCCATAACCCAAGTATAAGCATAGACAGTGCTGAGTTGATGTCTCCAGCTGACCATTCTCAGTGATGGGGATTTCCCTTTTTCTGTTCTAGATGGTCAGCAAATCACAAGGCAAGCCTCCTATGCCTCTCCTACCCAGTGAGTTCAGAGTCAAAAGGGCACAGAGAATTAATCTTACTTTAATTCCTCATAGCATACTTTAGAATTATTTCTTGATTATTCTAATTGATTATTATCTCATATATATAATAACTGGGGTTATCTCTTATTAAAAAATCACATGATTATAACAACATATAAATTAACCAAATTAGTATAATCTAATTAGCTAAATTTCTCCTTAGAGCACCTCTTCTCCAATATAACTTATTTGTAACATCTTAGAGTCTATTCCTGCCCAGAGCTAGAACTAGTACAGGGTAATTGGGACAGTGCCCTAGATACTTATTAGAATGTAAAGTCTTTGAAGTAGTGGGGTGTTTCATTCTTTACTAATGTAGCCCCAGTTCTTGGCATAGTGGCTGGTACAAAATAAGCACATAATAATTCCTTGTTGATTCATTGATACCTACTTCCTGAGGGCTATACTTACAATTCCACCTTTTATTGGCTCCTGGCCACTACTCCCCATATGAGTCAATTTGGCCAGTATGCCCTTTCCTTGTGCCTTAACCACCAGAGAAGACCATGTTCCTCTATTTGCAGATGAGCCATCTGTCCCAAGGACCTACGATATATAACATCTCCAGGATTATAGAGGAAATAAATGAAGGGATCTGTGGGGAAGAAGGCTGGCTACCACTTCTGCACTTCCTCCCTCCCTCCTCTTCCAACATGTTAAGATTACTATCCCTTTCTACTTCTGCCTTCTTTCCACTGAACCCTCTGGTAATATTTCTCTCTTGTGTAGTACAGATTGTTGGTTTTATGATTGGAGAGTGCAATCTAGGCACTGCCATTTACTATCTGGATGACCATGAATGACATCTCTTAGAGCATCAGTTTCGTCATCTGTAGACTAGTTTGGAATAGATACCCCCAAGGTTCCCTCTAGTTTTAATTTGACAATCCTAGATCTCCTCCTTTCATATACCTTTCACTTTTAGGAACTCTCTAAAAACAAGATTTCTCCTGAAGACATCACATCTTTTAGTATTCTATCCATGGCTGACCACTCTTCCCTTCCCAACCTCTCATACATAGGACCAAGCAAAACTGGAAATGTTCTTGATCCTCATTTTCAAACCCTACTGCCACCATTACGCAGCAGCCTCATCTTCACCTTTAAAATTAATTGCATTTTTTTCCAAAATGCTCATTGCTATCATCTGTGAACCTTTAGCTTACTCTCCCTTCTTCCCATCAGCTTAATATTTGACTTAGTCTTTTTTTTCCTTCCCCGACTCATTCCTTTTCTAATACTCTAATGCCATCTCCAGAAGTGATCATGCCTGAAACTAGGGGCTCTACCACTTTGTGTCACAGGCCCTCTCAGTAGCCCTTTTGGTCCTCTATGGACTCCTTTTCAACATAATGTTTTTAAATGTTCAAAATAGGGCATATAGGATTACAAAAAAGTCAATTACTTAGAAATATATACAGTGATCCCTCACCTATTGCAGGAGTTACATTCCAGAGACCCCTGCCCCATCACCATGATAGATGAAAATATTTGAAGTAGTGGCATTATATTTATTTGATTATTTATATATATTTTAAGGCTTTATAAACCCTTCCCAGTCTCCTATAAACCTTTTCCACAATCTTATTAACCTACAGTCACTAAGCCAATCAGTGCCTAGGATACAGAACACAGCACTGTGGTTGGTCACCTTTCATCCCATCAGCCAACAGTGTGCCACAATAAGTGTAACTGCCATATATATGTTTGTGTGTGTGTATGTATGTATATATACCTGCAGTAAAATGAAGCCACAATAAGTTAACTGAGATATAGTGAGGATTGACTGTATATATATATTTTTCTTCACCCAAGCTCATGGACCCCCTGTGGATCTGTGGATTCCAGGTTAAGAACTTCTGTTTTAGACCCTCATTTGTGCCCTCCCCTGTACTCCCTATTTCCCCTAGCTGAGTTTATGTAAATCCCAGGTGCCAGAATTCCAAGGCATGGCTCTGCTCATACTGACCATGGATATTTTCAGTGACCTTTGGATGATCCTGAATTTCAATTTTTCAGAGGCTGTAGTATGTCATGATCTGTAGCCAAACAAGAACACACAAAGAACATTGGTATTAAACAAAAGATGGGCATTTGTAAAACTAGGTCACAGATGCAAATCCAGTCCCAGGAGAAGCCTTTGCTCTCTTTCAGGTACCTCTATGAGGCAAACTTTAATAATAAACCTGAATCTCACTTAAGTAACTATTGGCTTTTTATGTACAGAAATAGTTTGTTTCTTCACTGAGGCTCAGGCAGCCTTTAATTGATCATTAGATCACTCAATACACATACCCTTTAGGTACTGCCTAAGGAAAGATTAATTTTCAGCCCCAGGAAAGACTTAAAATTGGCAATCCTGGTTCTCCTACAGATGGCTGTTGCAATTGCATTTACTCTATTGTAAAGCCAAATTCTGGTTATTTCAAAGCTAGAATTACACCTGGGACTCTTCTTTGCAAAGAAAAAACAAATCCTAAATGGTGAGGATGGGAAGAAATGGAAAATCCAGATACATCCCTGTAAATCAGAGACACATCAGCAATGAACTAATGAAGAAAGATAAACTAAAGAAGGTGGCCATTTGGGGCACAGAGAGCCCTAAGAAGGAGCTGAGAATTCAGGATGCAGAGATGACTTATTTTGGTCTGCTGGATTTGATTGAGATGAGGAGAAAAGGGCACAGGAGGATTAAAATACAAAAGCGATGAGATTCTTGAGCAAAACATAGGCCTCCAATAAACCCCAGAGTGACCTGGAATTCAAAGGCAAGGAGGGTATTATTCATTCTCCCAACTGTATTGTCAAAACAGAGAAAAACTTGCAACAGAAGGGCTTGACAATTCAAAAGGCAATATTGCTCACAAGTATTTTCTTTAGTCAAAATCCCAAGCAACTCTAGAAATTGAGAGCAAATGATTTTCTTTCTTTGACCCTGAGAAGTGCCAGGGCCAGGGGTGGAGTATACAGTTGGAGGCACGTTCTGTTAGTTTGGGAGTCAGGAGACTTGGTCTGCTATTTACTAGATTAGTGAACTTTAACAAGTCATTTAAACTTGGTCTCACTTTTCCCATTTCCCTCAGGGGCAATAACACCTCTCCTAGCCAGCATGTGAAGCAAAATTAAAGTTCTATATCTTAGGGCTGGAAGGTTCCTTTGAGGCTGTCTACTTCTAATCTTCTTTCCAGTGAGTTTCCTTAAGGAACCAGAAAGGCAATGACCAACACATACCACCTCATTGTTAAAAATGGAGTCACGGTGTATCACCCTGAGACTGTTCTCCACATCTACATTCACAGAATCAAAGAAGCACAATATTCCAGAGACAGAAGGTACAGCAATGGATGCTTATCCTACCCACATCCAGGAAAAAAATAACCTCTTTAATGTGCTCCATAAATGGTCAGTTTAGCCTTTGCTTGATAATCTCTAATAAGGAATGAGGGAGAAGAACCTTAGTGGAATGTAAGCTTTTTGAGTGCAGGCACTATTTTGCTTTTTAATTTGTGGCTCCACTCTTAGCCCAGAACTTAATAAATTCTTAACAAATACTCGAATGAACCCATGATCTCCAAAGGCAGTCACTTTCATTGTGAGGCAGCTCTAATTTTTCAGTTGCTTCTCCACCATTGATCAACTGGTCTTCTTGCAGCATTTATCTGCTTCAGTGCTAAGGACTAAAGAGAACAAGCCTGATCCCTCTTCATCATAATTATCACCACCATTTGTAAAGCTGTGTGTGTGTGTGTGTGTGTGTGTGTGTGTGTGAGAGAGAGAGAGAGAGAGAGAGAGAGAGAGAGAGAGAGAGAGAGAGAGAGAGAGAGAGAGAGAGAGAGAGGAGAGAATATAAATGAGATCACACAGCTAATAAATATCTGAGGCAGAATTTGAATTCAGGTCTTCTAGACTGACAGCTAGATGGTGCTGTGGGTGAACAGATAGCTAAGCCTGAAGCCAGAAAGACTTCTCTTTCTGAGTTCAGATCTAGCCTCAGATAGTCACTAGCTGTGTAATCCTGTGCAAGACATTTAGCCCTGTTTGCCTTAGTTTCGTTGTTTGTAAAATGGGCTGAAAAAGGATATGGCAAATTACTCCAGTATCTCTGCTAAAGAAATCCTAAATGGAGTCATGAAGAATAGGATATAACTGAAAAAGGACTAAAACAAACTAAACAAATGACTTTCTGACTCTATGTCCACCACTCTCTCCACTGCACTACAGCTATTATGTGTTCTCTAAATCTCTGCTACCACTCCCAGTGACTTCAACTAGTCTTCTTACTGCCTAATCAGGGTCTGACCTTCTTTTATGGTATTTAATTCAAGTTTAGTCCTGACGTTTTTCTTGACTTGTCCCCCTTTTGGATGCCTAAAGTGCTTTTTGCTACAACTCTAGCACTTCGATACAATATCTAGTTAGCGACAACTGATAACAACAACAACAAAGACTTTGTTTCTGCTGATTCCTTTGGCTTGGCCTCATTATACTTACCACATTTCTGGTTCTCGCTCTAGATTGGAAGGCGAGGGATTTCACTGTTTATTGTGGCCCAGGCCAGAAGACAACCATACTAACCTGCTAGACAAATAACTGACCATATGTCAATTTCGACTCTCTTAAAGACAGTCTAATCAATAAATTAGTGTCAGGAAATAATTACTCCTTATATCCTTAGACCATAAAGTGATCAATAAAGTCAAATGTCTAGTTTAATATTTTACATCCAATGATTACACAATAAACAGGCAGTAGAAAATATGTGGGGGGATTAATGGAAATATTTGATTGAATGCTTGCTCTAGTTTTCCTTTTAATTAAGAAAAATCCTCATGCCAAATTTAAAATACACTTAACTTTCTTTCTAATCTAAGTGTTTTTAATGTATATGTGAGGATAGGTTCAGTGGTTGGTCTACTGATTCACAATTATCTAGGAACTCTGGTGCCATAGAGTCTGGTCCCATTTCTCTGATTTAAAGGGGGGGAAATGAAAGAATAGTGTCTACCCCTTCTTATGATAAATACTGAATTTATTAAAAGGATAGTGAATTCCACCAGGATGAAGGCATGAAATATCCATAAAAATGAATATTTATATAGAGCTTTAAGATTTATAAATTGCTTTACATATGCTATCTCATTTGATACTCACAACAACCCCGAGAGGTGAATGCTATTTATTGTCCCCATTTTACGGTCAAGAAAACTGAGGCAGACAGAGATTAAATGACTTATCCAGAGTTACACAGCTAATAAGTGTTTTATTCAAGATTTGAACCCAGGTCTTTCTTACTCCAAGCCTAGCTCTCTATTCTCTGCACTCAAGAAGAGGTCCTCATTACAGCATCTGACAAGTTTCATGAAAAGGGATCTTGCTTCTTTCCAGTAAACAATATTTCACTGGAAATTCACCCCAAATCAATCTTCTCTTTTTCCAGTATTTTATTGTTCACTAAGGAGGCATCCAAACATGGTTCTGAACATTCCTTCTTTTAGTGTTTATGATGATATCGTTACTTGGGTTAAGGAAAATATGAAGGGCATGAAAAGACAACAGCATTTGACTATCAGTTAGTCAGTCTGAAGTACTGAAGTACTGCCATTATAACAGGTAGCCACCCTTGACTTGTTTTCTGAGTTATTCATCTACTGATGATGAAATAGGAGGGAGGCCAGATTTTGGCTTAGTAATAACAAAGCATTTTTAGCGTGGAATAGAGGAGAATTAAATGTTAACTCATAAGCACTCTTCAGTCTGTTCAAATTAGCTCTCTAGGACACACCATCTTCCACCCTGTGCTTTTTCACCAACTGGCATCTCTGTTTCTAATCCCTATTTTCCTTCAAATTTAGTTCATTCCACTTTCTATATGAAAACCTTTAAGGGTCACCTTTTCCTTTAATATACACACTTACACAGAGGAGGGGGGGTAGTAGGGGAGAGAGAGAAGGAGAGAGAGAAAGGGAGAAAGGGGGAGGGAGAGAGGGAGATAGAGAGGGAGGGAGAGGAAGAAGGAGAGAGGGAGAGGAAAAGGAGAGAGAGATAGAGAGAGAGAGAGAGAGAGAGAGAGAGAGAGAGAGAGAGAGAGAGAGAGAGAGAGAGAGAGAGAGAGGAAGGGAGAGAGAGGGGGGAGAGAGAGAGGGAAAGAGAGAGAGAGGGAAGGAGAGAGGGAGAGAGAGGAAGGGAGGGAGAGAGACAGAGAGAGAGGAAGGGAGAGAGGGGGAGAGAGAGAGAGAGAGAGAGAGAGAGAGAGAGAGAGAGAGAGAGAGAGAGAGAGAGAGAGAGAGAGAGAGAGAGAGAGAGAGAGGAAGGGAGGGAGGGAGGGAGGGAGAGAGAGAGAGAGAGAGAGAGAGAGAGAGAGAGAGAGAGAGAGAGAGAGAGAGAGAGAGAGAGAGAGAGAGAGAGAGCTGGTAATGACATCCAAAAAGATAACTTTGTATTTTTTTTGTATAAACATATGCACATATTGAATCTTCTACTAGAATGCCAACTTCCTGAAGGTCAGGGACTCTTTCAGTTTTGGTCTTTATATCCCTAGAGCCCAAAATAGTCTCTGGCATTTAAAAAATGACTAATGAATGCTTAGTATTATTTGCTTGATTGATCCTGGGAAGTGACTAACCAAGCTGCAGTGGGAGCCTGTTATGAATCCAAGGAGAAGGCAGGATAAGACACTGGACTATAGGACCACATGTAGAGTTTCTGGTCACCTGGAATAGAATAAGTCTTCCATCAGAGAACTCAATGGCCCATGGATGAACCACAGACCATTGGCTATGGTGACTTTCCTGTTTCTGTAAAAAAGATGCAGTCCTCAAAGGGCTTTCTTACCTGTCCTGCTATCTTATCTACTGTTCATTCTTGGGATGTAAGAAGGACCGAGCGATGTATTCCCTATATCTTAAAACAATAAACACTAGGAAATAATAATAATAAGTAGCAAATGATCAAGGTCAAACTATTTCAGTTTTAGAAGGAATTAACTAAATAATTCCATTCTTCCTAATGGTTTTTCCACAGGCTATATATTTTAATTGGATCATAGACATTCTCTACCCACCCCCTTACCACATTTATATTTGTCTTCTAAGCTTTCTAGTACATATTTTCTTCTCCAATCAGACTGTAAACTTCTTGAAATCAGGGACTTTCTGCTTATTTTTATTATCAAGTCTTGCCTTAGACACTTAATAGCTGTGTGGTCTTGGACAATTGCTCTAACATCTCTGTCCTTCAATTTCCCCATCTGTAAAATGAGAGAGTTGACCTTGATGGCCTCTGAGGTTCCTTTCAGCTCTGTATCTCTGATCCTGTGACCTATGACAACGTCCCAATCAGTATCATTGCTCTCTAGTCTTACAAATCAGCAATGGAGGACCAGAGGATGGGCCAGTAAGGAGGGGGTCCTTGTTACAATCACATAATTGTTTTTATTTATTACCTGATATTATCTCCTGGGGTCCAACTGCCTTATTTCATTTTCTGAAGGTAGAAATAGCACGACACTGCTGCGCCCCAGATGCAGGAGGTAATGAATTACCAAAGTGTGCATTTTGCTTCAAAAGATGGAGTTTGTGTCTTGCTAAGTAAGAGAAGTAAATCAGGCATTAATGGGGCCAATATTTTGCAGTGAGTTAGAGCCACAGGCACACAGAAGGCAGATCCTGCAAGGAGAAAGGAAAGGTGAGCATGTGGGTTACTTGTAATGTGGAAAATAACCTTTTAAACTTTTATGCCCCTCTCTAGGGCAGGAATGCTATTCTTTGAAAGGTTAGGCTGCTACAAAAAAATGCTGCTTCATTTTTCATTTTAGAATCAATTTTTCTATTAAAAATAAATTGCACTTTAAGTAACCTGTGATATGTTCAGTAAGAGCTAGTGGCTAAATAAAAATTTTATTTCTATAGTCCTGGTGATTTGGAAAGCTTGTCAAATGAAGAAGAAGAAAAATGTAAATGTGTCTCATCTTCAGAGGGGCCACCCAAAGCTGAATGCCACTTCTGTTTTCAGACCCTCTCCCCTCCAGTGGTTACTTTGAGGCCAGTGTAATGTCATCATTGGGGGGAAAAGTTTCCTTCTTATTTTAACCTTCTTTTGGCCAGAGGGTCTCTGCCCTTTATGAATTGAAAGTTCTATAGGGGAATCAAGTCGAATATACATAAGAGAGTAGAAAGTAAACAGAAGCAGAGGAAGAGGACCTAAAATTCAGGGCAAGGAGGGATGTCATAGCCAATCTAGTCCAAATACCTCTTTTTACAAATGAGGAAACTGAGAATCAGGGAGGTTAATAAATGCTTTGTCTGAAGTCCACAGAGGTCATCAACAGCAGAGTTGGGATTTGAACTCATGTCCTCTATTTACTGCCCCCATGAATTTTACTGCCACCTAAAGGTTAAGAAAAGAGAAAGGAAGGAAAAGGCATTTATTAAACACCTACAATGTGCCAACCATTATGGCTAAATATGAATTATTATTACTATTAATATCTCATTTGTGATACAAGAAATACAATACATATTAATCAAATGCCTACTATGTGCCAAGCACTGTGCTAAATGCTAAAGATACAAATTAGAAAAAGAAAAGCAGTCCCACCCCTCAAGTAACTTACAGTATAATGGGCAAGGGGGAGGAAATATTTAAATATAAGCAAAAGAAGTAAGAATCTGGGGGAACAGAATAAATTCCTTGTGGTCAGTTAGAGAAGGCTTCTTGGAAACGGCGAATCTTGCACCATCCTTTTTTTTTAACCAGTAAAAGACTTTATTTTAAAATTTTAATTAATTAATAAATAATATTTTTTCATGGTTCCATGATTCATGTTCTTTTCTGCCCCCCCTTGAGCCTGATGAGCAATTCTACTGGGTCATACATATATCATTGTTGAACCAAGTCTTGAAGGCACTGATGTATGTAGGTTGATAAAGAAGAGGAGACAGAAATAATTCCAACAATGGTTCAGGGGAGAGGATGAATGAGTAAAACATGCACAATGGGAAAACTTGAAAGGTTAGCCTGTGTTGGCTAGAAATAGAATCTATGCCCACGAGAATGGTTAGACCCAAGGAATAAGAATCTTTTCTTTTGAATTACAAAGAAAATATGTACATTTGGTCTTTAGGGTAGAGAAGAGCTGCTGTTATCCCTTGGGAATGATGGGGAGAAGTCATCTCTACCAGGACAGTAGGTGAGATCCATTGTTCTTGTGAAATGCTGTTAACCAACAAAATAGTTACCTGAGTAGATGGATGTACATGGAGATGGAGAGAAGAAGGAAGGACGTTGTGCCTCCAAATGCTTTGGGGAACTTTCTGATGAAATAATCTATCTGTTCCAGGGATAATTCAGATATTTAGCACTAAAACAGGCAGCATGGCAGCAGACAGTGGATAGAGAATCATACCTGGAGTCAGGAAGACTTATCTTCCTAGATTCAAATCTGGCAAAAGACACTTCCTAGCTATGTGGCCCTGGGCAAGTAAATTGACCCTGTTTGACTTAGTTTCTTCATCTGTCAAATGAACTGGAGAAGGAATGGCAAATAACTCTAGTATCTCTGCCAAGAAAATCCCAACTAGGATCTTGAAGAATTGGGAATGACTAAAAACTGATGCAAAAACAACATGACCCTAATATAGCAGGTGGCTGAGTTGTGCTGGTGTGAATGGGATTTCTTTTGCTTCCCACATGCTTTACTTACTTACTTACTTAGCCAGTATTTGAAATGGCCCAGGAAAATGGCCAGAGATGCCACCAATGAATTCAATTCAATAAATATTATAAAAAATCTGGGAATGTATGGGGTTTTTCAGGAGGACTAGCACCTCTGATATGAGGGTGAGTGTGTGAACTATGGCAGCACCGAGCTGCCCAGGGAGTATCTCCAGTATCTCTTGTGCGAGAGCCAGTGTTGTGTGCATTATGGTGGCACCTAACTGCCCAGGGAGGACCAGTACCTCTTGGTATGAGGGCTTGCCAAGCCTTTTTCAGGACTGTTCATCTGCCTTTGATGTTCACCTTTCATCTGACGCTCACCTGTGTCTCTAAGAAGCTGTAGAATGCACAGTGGCCACACTCCAACTGTCTTAGCAGATGGGCTAAATTGGGTTGAGGTCATCCACTACATCCCAGGCCATCCCCAGTCATCCTGACTTTTGTCTTGCCACTGGAGTTTGATGACTCTGGAAGAGAGAGCAAAACTGATGATTTTTCTAGAACTTTGCCTCATTTAAATACAATTTGTGAGTTCAAATTTGGCCTCAGACATTTCCCAGCTGTGTGACCCTGGGCAAGTCACTTGACCCCCATTACCTAGCCCTTTCCACTCTTCTGCCTTGGAGCCAATACACAGTATTGACTCCAAGATAGAAGGTAAGGGTTTAAAAAAATAAGTAAATACAATTTGTGCACAAGTTAAGACTTCACCCTGTGATGTCATCGGTCCTCTTTAAGATGATGAATGAACAATGATAACAATTAATAATCTTAGAGTTATATTTGGATAAATTTATGTGAACTTCTTAGATGCAGAATACTACTTAAAAAAAGATGCATATACATTTTAGGTTGCAAAATTAGTCTTCTCTTCTTTCAAAAACTGGCTAATTTATATCATCTTCATAGATGGCAACCCTCTGAAATGACATTACTCTGGTCCAGTAGCCTTGGCTTCCAATTTAATTCTCTCTGATTATACCCCATTGTCTTTATCTCTAAAGAATAAAATCTTATTATTAGTTTAAAAATAATGATAATCTACGAGTTACAGAGTACTTTCAAGTTTGCAAAAGACTTTCCTTATATTATTAACTCATTTGAGCCTCATGATGTTGCCATGAGGTAACAATCCCTATATTACACATGAGGAAACAGAGATTCAGAGAAATGTTTTATGGGGATGTCATACAGCTATTGAGTGTTGGAGGCAGACTCCAAACCCAGGTCTTCCTGACTCCAAATCCAGTTGAATTCCCTGTGTCACCTACTAGGCCAGTGATGGTGAAACCTTTTTGAGACAGACTGCCAGACCCTGCCCCCACCCAATCTCCCCAGATACCAAATGCTGTGCCTCTCCCCACCACTGAGTGCCATGCATGCCCTGCCCCCTACCCCACCCAACCCCAGACATGGGGGAGAGAAAGTGCTTCCATTGGGCTGCTGGGATGAGGGGTGGGTGAAGTGAGGAATGTCCTCAGTGAATATAGAGGGGGAAGGGAAGTGGCCTGAGTGCTCTGCTCCCCTCCAACTCTGCTGCCTGTGAGCTGCTCACCTTACCCCCCCCCTCCCCGGTGCTCCCATTGGGCTGCTGGGCAAAGGGACAGATGATGTTAAAAAATGTCACCAAGCATAGTGGAGAGGGGGAGGGGAGCAGTTCTGCCCAAATCCCTCTGCCTTACTAGTAATGAATTTGGGGACAGTATGTGGCACAAGCAGCTACCTGCCCACAGAGAGTGCTCTGCATATCATCTTAGGCACCCATACCACAGGTTCACCATCACTGTACTAATTACCTGCATTGTGAAAGGCATTGATTATTCAAAGAAAAAAAAAGAGTAATAATCGCCAATGTCATAGAGCTTCCAAAAGAGAATATTTTATCCATGCCCTGACCTGAGGGCAAGGTAGAACATTCTTCAAGTGAACAACTTACTCCACTTTGCTCCAATAAGCCAATTATCCTGGAATGCATTGACATAGCCTTAGCAATCATTTTAATATCTCATTGGGGACTGATTTTTAAATATGAATGGTTGGCATCCCTGTCATTTATTTATTTATTTGTTCATTCATTTAATTACTTATTTGCCACCATGAGAATTTGGAGAAATTATATCACAGAATCTCAAAGTTGGAAGGGGTTGTATAGTTCAACTTAAACAATTTCTTCTACTGCACATCCAACAAGAGGACATTTAGCTTTTTATTGAAGATCTGTTGATGAAGAACTCACTATCATCCAACTTGTGCCATTCCACTTTTGGGCTTCCCTCATTATAAGGAATGTTTTCCTTACATCAAACTTAATTCTTCTTTTCTGTAATTTTTACTGCTTGCCCCCATTTCTGTGCAATAGGATCAAAGAACAATCACAACCACATGCCCAAAATTATTTCTACATGAAAGTCTTTCAAATACATAGTGTTCTTGCAGATATTCCATATTCTTTCCTGGGGTTCTGGTTTTACATGTTGCAAAAGTATTCTCTTCTTCTGGAATTTTCTTGCCCTGTAGCATTTTTTTTTTGCTTTAGGTCATTTTCTTTGCTTCCTCATTTCTTATGTCTTTGGTTTCTAGTTTATTTTTTTTTCTTCTAAAGGCAGGTATGGGCTGGTAAATATTTAACAACCAGGTAAAAGGGGGAAAAATGCATGCACACATTTTAAAGTTTAATCTGCATTATTAACACTTTCTAAACAACAAACAAAACAATAAACAAGTCCTGGTTTGTAGCACTGGTGAATTTCTGAGGTGTAAATCTCACACTGAAAATTTAACAATCAACTCTCACAACCTACTTTTAGCCAGCTCCAGCACAACCCCATCTATAGGGATTTCTTTGTGAAGATTTCCTTCCTTCCTTATGTCTTAGTTGTTATTTTGGGGTTACTTGTCACATTTCTAGTTGTTTTGAGGGGGTGAAAGGATAAATAGTATATATTCTTTATCACTTAGTCATGTTGCTGGAAGTTCTCCAAATAAGTACTGCAAAACCCATTTACAGAAGCCATCTTTTTTTATCTTTTACTACTTTCCAAACATATCTTTCTCTTTTTATTTTGTCCATATGATCGTCATTCTCCTGTTGAAGATTTCATAATATGTAATAATACTTTCTATATTTCTTTCAGGGGTACCGATTTTCTCCAAAGAACATAATAATCAATTAGCAAGTATAATACTAAGTCCCTGCATTGTGCTGCATACTAGGGATACAATGACATAAATGAACTGCCTTCAAGGAGCATACATTCTATCAGGGAAGACAGTGATCATCAGATTGGACAAGTGTGAGGAGGCTCTTTATCACTTCCCAGATAAATGTCTCAAGAAAACCACATAGTGTCCTACTATTGATATCAAGTTGACATTTGGCCACCTTATATCTTTGGAAGTTATCAGTCACTAATATTGGCATTTCTTACTCCTTTGACTAGTTCAAAATGGCTTCTTTCTGAACAGTATCTGAATTCATCAACATGAGAAGTTGCTTCCTCTGGGGTAGATCTTAAAAAGTGTATTGGTCTCCTAGAGGAAGAAGTTCATATCTGTTACATAGCTCCTATGTCACAATTACCGTTCTTCTTTTATTCCTTCCTCCCTCACTCCTTTTCTTCCATTAATCTTTCCTCCCTCCCGCCCTTCTTTCCTTCCTCCTTTCCTTCCTTCCTTTCTCCCTACTCCTTCCTTCCCACCTTCCTTCCCTCCTTCCCTCCTTCTTTCCCACTAGCTTACCAGGCTGCCTGTGTTTTTGTTTTTTTTTTGCTTCATGTTTTTCCCCTAGAAAACTTCCTGACTCAGGAGGAGATTCTCCTCAGCCTCTTCAGCTTATTTTTCTTTGTTTTCCTTTACTTTGCCCTTCATCCATGCTTTGAAATGTGTGCATAACTAATGAACCTTACAACTTTATCTTTTCCTCCTATTTATTCTTTTTATTAATTAGTTTTTAATATTAGGATTTCATCTGCTCTTGTCATTTACTCTTCCCTGAGAGCTCTAATCTCCTGATCATAGGATTATCACCATCTCCAGGAGCAACTAGTTGTGATGTTAGTAACAAAGAATTATTTCAAACAAAGGCTTTTCACAGGGACAAAATTAACTGCAAACCTCCCAATTAATAAAAAGAAGACAAGCGAGATAAGGCGACCCCCTCCATGGGCTGAATTCCTACTAAACCAAGTGGCTGGGGAACAATAGACAGTGTAGCAAGGACTACAAAGCTAGTTCCCTGGGAATTGATTATGCTATAATGCTTCATTTGACTTTTGCAAGTCAATTCGTTTTAATTGAAAATCATATTACTATAAAATTACTAGGTTTTTACTATACATTACTATATATTTTAATATATAAATTTATATATATGTAAATTTACTATATATTACTACAGCTCCCATGTTTCAATTACCGTTCTTCTTTCATTCTTCACATACATAATGTACATAAATTATATAAGATTTCTATAAAAGTATCCATGCCCACTTTTTTTTGGTGGTTGGGGAGGGCAGTAAATTCTCAGGGCAGGGATTCCTAGAATTTTTGACCATAGGATCTCTAGCATTCTTTTCAAATCTAAGTTTCCATCAAAAGTGGGGCATCCCTCCAGAATGTCTCTTACAGGTGGTCAGCCAGACTCTGGTCAGATATTTAGAGTGATGAGGAATTTACTAATTCACAGAATATAGCCCATTTCCCCACTAATTTGTCCAATTAGAAAGTCTTTCAATAAGGTGAGCCAAAATTTGCCTTCATATAACTTTCCTTAGAGCAAGGGTTCTTGGCCTTTTTCTGTGGGTCACAGAATATTTGGGTCATCTGGAAAAGATCACAGAATAGTCCAAAAGTCTTATCATTTAGCATAAATCTACACTGAGACTTTTGGAACACCTTGTAGAAACCTCTTCTCAGAATAATGTTTTAAATGATTGAAAGAAATGTTAAATTTGAGTTCAAAGTTAATGAAACATTGAAATATTATTTTTCCTATCAAAGTTTAATAACATCCTGAAATCTAAACATGGTTAAGAATTCTTGCCTTGGAGCTATTGAGAAGAAATTCTATCCTCCTTTCCAGATGACAGTTATCTTCAGATGTGATGTGTCAAGGGTTATCTCCTACACCAAATTCTCATGATAAAAAAAAAATGCTGTCCTCCTCCAGAGAGAAAACTGGTGACCCCAGTGTGAAAACTGAAGAGTAGTTGTTTCACTTTCTTCTTTTTCCTTGCTTATTTTATTTTATATTTTTGGTAACATGGCTCATATAGATTTGCATTTTTTCTCTTATATAATTGATAATACATTGCTGACTTTCTTAGTAGATGGGGAGGTACTAGAGAGAGGAATGGAATTTGGAACTCAAAATTTTAAAAAGAATGTTCAAAATAAATTTAAAAATTTTAAAGAAATTATGAATCTTTTTCATAGCTTATAAAGAGAACAATGGTGCAAATGTGTCCCTTATCATGGACACGATACTCACATAAAAAAGAAAAAAACTTTGCCTCTCTTAGCCACTAACTGTGTAACCTGGAGTAACATCTGAATGCCTCGTATTCTCATATGGGAAATGGAGATATTAACGGTATCTACTTCAGAGGGCTCTTTTGTGGATCCGATGAGATAACATGGAAAGCATTTTGCTCTCCATTGCTATCCTTAAAATGCTCTCCATGTGTACATATAGGTGCCATATTAAATGCTATCTACGATTAGAATTATAGATACATGAAATACATAGGATAATATTGAGATCAATTATATCAAAATAGTTTGAAATAATTTCACAGGTTAAAAGCCCCTGTCTAGGCTTAGCCTTTACCCACAGCAGACTACGAGTTCATTTTTTAGAGTTTATTTTCAAGGGGAAAAGAACATATCCAACTATATAATATGAGTTTAATAAATTTAGAAGTGCTTATAAAAGAAATGTATCTGGTCTAAGAATATTGAAGCGTAGACTTCCTAAACTTTATTATGCCCCAGGTATCCCATGACTGGTCTGACATCTTCACAGGGGGAGCACAGACTACCACCATTCTCCTCATAGATCCCATGAAAGTAGCAGTTCTTCTTTAGAACACACACCCACGCTTGATTTGAGATTCATGGACCAAGCTTTTTGGGCTGTTCTTTCAGTCTCAGATTCTTCCCCAACTAATCAGAAAGCCTTATGGATAATATGATAGTCTAGTGATGCACTCTCATCCTACAACAATGAGGCTGCTTGACATCTACTTTCATCTTCCCTTAAGGAATAGACAAGGAAATACCCAGAGATAAGAACAACTCTCATTCATTTCGAAATCAGGGTTCACTGACACCCCCCCCAATTCACAACAGATAGTCCTTTCTTGACCCTTGGGAACTTAGAGATATCTTTGCAGCCTTAGTTCATCAATCAGTAGTAGATTCTTGCATCCCAAAGAGAAAATTCTTGTCCTGTCATCTTCCCTATCAGGAGACTAAAGATTGAGAGCTGAAATGGTCATTTGGTATTATTTAGTGCCCCCCCCCTTATTTCACAGATAAGGGAATTAAGGACTAAACAGGATATTGCTCTGCTTGGCCAAAGTCTTAAAGCTGACATCTGAACCCAAGGTCTGTGATTCAAAATCTGTCAGTCCTTGACTTCTCTGCCTTGGAAAAAGGGGTTTGTGAAATTTAGAAATGTCAGTTGACTTGACTGAACACTTGAAATCATGACTAGATGAAAAAAAGAATTGTGAGATCTAGAATTGCCCTCCCCTTCTTCCATTACTGTAGTTTGTATGTTCCACATTCTGATTGAGACATCAATGACCAAAATATCCCACATATTGAAATGTGTTCATTATTTGTGTACTTTGTTGGGTAAGAGGAAACCCTTTTCTTTAATCCTACTAGCTCTGCTTCTCTTTGTAACCTCAGGCAAGTTATTTAAGCCCATTGGACCTCAGTTTCCTATCTATGAAATAAGGGGATTATATCAGCTGATCTTTTCAAGTTTTAGAAGTCTATTATTTTAGTTCTGACTTCATAATCATTTTTATATGAAGTGTTTGAGTAAAGTAGAATAAAACAGAATTCTTTCACCAAAGAGAGTCTAGCTTCAGAGGGTCATAGATTCAGAGGTTCAAGGGACCTTAGAGATCATATGGTTGGTAAGACCTTATTTTATGGTAAATGTCAAGAGTCATGATTTGAACTCAGGCCTTCTGACTACAAACCCAGTGCTCTTTCCACTACACATACTCATTGTATTCAGGAAAAGTCCTTATATCTGTAAGTTTAATTTTCATATTAAAATCTAAAGAATCCTCCCTTCTCGGTTTTTTTTCCCCTATTGCCTAAGCCTGTAAATCAATGTGCTGATGCTATAGTAAGACAGAAATGGTGCCAGAGACAAAAGGTGTGAGCTCTCTCATCCTCTTAATGGAGTGTTAACTTCAAAACCGAGGTGTGACTATTTAAATGATAACACTTTTAAGACAGTTTGCCTGTAATAGAAACACCCAGTTTGAGGCATTCCACCCCCCCCCCCTTTTGAAAACATTTTACATTGTTAATTTCCACTTGGTGAATTCTGATTTAAAAAAATCATGCTCTCATCATCATTGTCACCAATTTTATTGCTTCATTTCCTGTGCCTTTTGGAGGCCACTGGAGGTCCCTCCTTGGATAGGCAGAGTGGACTCCTTGGGAATGATTTCCCATCACACCCCATAGGGATGACATCTTTCTAGGTGTCATTTTGGTGAATTGATTTGAGCTTACAAAGACAAGCACCAGAGAGCTCTCCAAGGGAACCTCAAATGAAAGTTATTTCCTGAGATTTATTCAAATATGTTCTCTATCCAGTCTTTCAGGGAAAAAAAAAGTTTATCACTGATGTAAGTGAGGTTTGCCATAGTCTGCTAAAAAATACCATTTACATACTATTAATCCACTTAGAGTTAAGAACTGATCTAGAAGGAGTGGCTAGTGTGCTAGAATTGGAGTCAGGAAGATACACATTAGCTGTGTGAGCACAGGCAACTGCTCTGAGCTTCCTTTTCTTTTTCTGTAAAATGAACCAAGCGATACGGGGAGCCTCTTCCTCAAAAGGATGTGAGGCTCAAATAATATCATATATATTCATCACCTTGTAAGCCTTATGGCCAACTGGATGCATTTTGCAGGCTGGTCGCCATATGTAGGAAACAGCGAATTCCTAGATCTTTGCTCTGATACCACTGAGGTCTTGCTCGATCTTGGTTGTTAGTGATCTCGCCCACTTGCCATCCTTTTGGTATCTTCTATTTCCTTTTTGCATACATAGTGTATCTCCCAGTAAAATGTAAGCTTTTTGAGGGCAGGAATTATTTTGTGTTTTCTTTTGTATTCTCAGAACCCAGCATAGTAACTGGCACACAATACACATCTAATAAATGTTTGCTGTCTTAAATTAAATGTTACAATAATTCTCTTCATAGCAGCCACAGTATACTTTTGGGCCATCTTCCTTTTAGCCAAGGTCGTAACCTCATCCTGCGGTTTTCTTTTGGGTGGCCAAAGTGGGAAAACTTGAGAAAAATAAACAAAGAATGCTTTTTATTGATATGAAAACAGCCCAGTTAACATTGTGTCTACTGACTCATGCCAAAGAGTCTTGAAAAGTCAATTAATAGCGCCCAGTCTAACGAACTGCAAAAAGGCTCTTCTACCATTAAATTCCTCAAAAAAAGTCAATATTCTTGAGGGGAAAAAAAGCAGGATAATGATTTCTCATCAGTGCTTGAATGAACCATAAAACTGCCTTTTGAAATATTGACTTTTCTACAATTTTGCACAGAAATATATTTTCTCTACTTTATACAAGCTTGCCAGCTATTATTTTGAAATTCTAGCCTTTGATACATTTGGAAATTCAAGTGAATTTGTGAGGGGAAGAATGTTTTTTAAAATGCAGTTGTATATAATTGTCGTAGAGTCCCATGAAAAATAATCAACTTCATACTTTTAAAATCCTATTTTTGTGCCCTTTTTCATACAAATGTGTGTATGTGATTGGGGGGGGGATGGAGAGGTGAATGGATAATGGGTCATGGCCTAATATTTTATTAGAGTTTCAGACTCTTTTAACCCCCAACTTTTTTGGAATTTCTGACTCTGTACAGGAAACTTACCTGAGTTATTAAATTACATTTTTTCACAGCTCTCCACCTATTCCATGGTGCTATTTTTGTCTAAAATGTAAAAGGGATTATGAAGATGTAATTATGCACTTTAAAAATTTGTTTTGTAAACATGGAATTCACTGACATTTTTTTGTAGCCTGGGGAATTAGGATTTAAGGGAGTAGAGCCATAGAAAGCATATGATTTCATCAATGTGGAGAAGTCCCAGTATGGAAACTCCTTTTGCCAATATAGATCAGCAATTAATCTGAAAGTATAGTTATAGAGAATTACATGCACACTTTTAAAAATTGAAAGTAAATGTGGGAAGGGAGTCAGGTATGTCTTTTGCACCAGGAAAATTATGGGATTTCTGCACTCACAGAAGCTACTTTTCAACCAGAATTTGCACCATTAACAATGGGGTATTAATATTAAGCTATAGGCCAGCCCCTATAAAACATAGCCACTGCCCTTACACTGCAAGAACATTGTAAGTGAAGATTTTTGTTTGTCTTTATTTCCCCAATACCTAGGGAATTAGAAAAGGAAATAAGCATCTATATAGTACATACCATGTGTCAGGAACTATGCTACGAATTTTATAAATGTTATATCATTTGAGAATAATCTAGGGTAACTGAATCTAGGACAGCCCCTGGTATAAAGTAGGTAGTCAAAGACTTGTTGAATTGGATTGAATAATGGGGGATAAAGTATATGCAAAATTGAATCTAATTTTGATAGTGTAGTCTGTGAAGGACAAAGAAAAAAGAGTAAGATCAATCCCATGATAAATTTTAATCATGTGGCTTCAACATTCAGTGTGGCGTTATGTCTAGAGGACTAATTTCAAAGCTAAGGAGTCCTGGGTTCAAATCCTGATTCTGACACATGCTGGTTGGGCCATTCTGGACAAGTCATTTAATGCTCTATGTTATTCTCTAAGATATTAATTGTCAGAAAAGGTGCCAACCTGCATTGCTAGAGGATGCTTTCTCACCTGGGAGTTCTCTGAACAAATGAAATCAACGATTCAAAACCTATGCCTATCTCTATCCCAACTACTATTCCAATTCTTGCCTTTTTCTAAAGTCCAAGAGTGGTGCTCATTGTTGGGAACACAGATATAAAAATGCAACAGTCCTTAGGAACAAGAAATTTATGTGGTATGAGGGGAACCAACAAACGTACATCAGTATACACAAAATAATACGAACCCATTTTGGTAGAGGGAGCTCTATTGTCTGGAACACATACCAGAAAAAGCCATATACAGGAGACAGGACATAAAGTGGACTTGGAGAACTTATGGAGAGTTAGGAGAAAATTTGTCATAAGAAAATTTGAGGTGGGCCTGGAGTAAATGGAAAAGCCATCTGGTGCTTTCATTGTGGGCTAGCAATATAACTTCGATGTGTCAGGATTTGTGCCGGGGCCAGAGATGAGAAGATGCCCCTGCCCTCAAACAGCTTACACCCAATGGAGGGAAATGATGCCTATGCCATAGTGGTAGCCAGAGAAAAGAGATGAATGAGTGGAACCAGACTGCAGTTGGTTGTCATGCCCTTTCCAGGATGATGGTTGTCTAAGTGGGATGCTCAATTGAGTGAATCAAACAAATCTCCTCACTCCATTTGAGATTGAGAGCACGTCTAGATCAACCAATAAAAGACTTTAGACTAAGTGTGAAAAACTGTATTTCAACTGGGATGACTTCACAGAAAATGTGTTCTGAATGGCGGAGGAAACCTGGCCAGATCCTAGGAGTCTTACATGAAATATCAAGCTACTTTGGGTCCAGGAGATTAGAATAAATGGAGTTTGGAGTGAGTACAAGCCAGGAGAGATCATTCCAGCAAAACTCCCATGGAAAAACTATTTGGGTGAGCGGGAGAATGTCTTGACTTTGGCTTCATTCTATCTCTCTTTCCCTCAGACCACCCCTGCCTTTATCTGGAGGACTGTGTGAACTTTGAAGGTCTTGAGGACCTTCCTTTTTCCCACTAGCATGCTAATAGTATCCTTGGAATAGCTGATTACTGTTTCTGCATTAGAACCCCCAAACTGACCAGAATGAGATTCATTGCTTTACATAGAACCCAGTAGAATACTACACCATACCTAAGGGGGAAGATCTCAAGTCCTCTCACAAATGGACTTTCTATCAGAGGCGAAAGGGAGGTGATGGTCAAAGTGGTCCTTGTGGTTTGCCTTGACTAACCATGTTGCTTTCTGTTATTCTGTCAGGATGTCTTGCTACTTCAGCTGGGTTGGCTCATCTGCCCTCTAAATGACACTTGGGAGGGATGGGCTGGAGTAGGATTTGAACTCAGATGTTATTGACTCTAGGTCCAGTGATTCATCCATTATTTCCCCTAGCTACCACTCGAGGAAGGACGGGAGCTGACAACCCTTGTAATAAAACAAAAACCTAATGTATAATCTCAACTGTCTTCTATGGTCTCTCTCTTGTTTGGTCATGAACTCCTCCCCTCTCTATAGCTATGCATGTTTCTTTTTACATGATTCCTTGCCTCCTTGCTCTCCCCACCCCTTACCCTCAGCCTTTTGAATTTTTGAAAATGTTTATCCTTACTTTTTCTTCTCTCCCTCAGGCCAGAAATACCCAGTTTCTTGAAACACTCCTTATATAACACAGTTACAAGATTTCTCATTGTTCTGGTTATCCTATTTTGTACTGGAGTACATCAATGGATCCTAAGACACTGAGCTAGGTCGGACATCATCCAACTCAACCACCTCATTTTATAGATGAAGAAACTGAGGGACAGAGAAATCAAGTGATTTAGAAATCATCGAAAATAAAAAATAAAAATAAACTCATTGAAACTTGGTGACATTTCAATTTTTGCCTTCATATCCAGGCACCTACCATAGTATCTAATATGAAATATTGACTGTTAATTGGTTGATTCTACAGCTAAGTATCTGAGTGAGGATTTTAATCCAGATTCTTGCCTCAGGTTCAACACTGTCTACTATAGCATAATATTTTTCTATGTATATATACTAGCCTCAAGAGATTAGAAGGTCACAATTCTAAACTGAAAATATTAGGAAACAAATCAATCTTAGAGAGGACTATAGTTACTCCTAGACACTGCTAGCAACAGCATTAACTCAAATCACTAGCATATTTTTTTGGTATTTAAAAAAGTGGATTTTATTTTTTAAATGAAAATCTGCCTCCTTTCTTACCTCTCTCTGACAGCTCACATTGAGAAAGCAAGAAAAACAAATCTTTTAGAAACATACATAGCCAAGCAAAACAAATTTCAACATTGACCATGTATTAAAAAAGTCTAAATCTTCAGTCTGAGTCCATTACCTCTCTATCAAGAAGTGAGTAACATGTTTCATCATTAGTTCAGTCCTCTGGAATCATCATGAATGGGCTTTGCTTTGATCCAATTAAAATTTGTGCATCTTTATAATGTTGTTTTTATGTAAATTGTTCTGGTTCTGCACACCTTTTTCATCAATTCATAAAAGTCTCTTTAGATTTCTCTGAAATCATCTCCTTCATAATTTTTTTTACTGCACAATTGTATTCTATCACATTTATATACCACAAGTTGGTAAGTCATTCCTTAGTTGATAGACACTTCCTTAGATTCCCTAGTTGTTTGCCAATATAAAAATACCTGCTATAAACATTTTATACATGCAGATATTTTTAATATTTCAATTTGGTAGGGGAATTAGAGACCTAATAGTGGTATAACTGAGTCAAAAAGAATGCATAGTTTTATAGCTTTGGTGGCATAACTGAAAACTGGTTTCTCAATGACAGGGATAAGTTTACAACTCCACTAGAAATACATTAAAGTACCTGATTTACCATGGCCCCTCCAGCACTTTTCACTTTCCTTTTTTGGGGGGTCCACACTGTCAGTCTGATGGGTATGGAAACTCAAAAATTGTTTAAGTTACATTTCTCTAATTAGTGATTCAAAACATATTTCATATAGCTATTGATAGCTTGAATGTCTTCTTCTGGAGGATGCTTGCTCATATTCCTTGACCATTTATCAGTTGGGGAATGGTTCTTACTCTTGTAAATTTGAATCATTTCCTTATATTTTAGAAATGAAAATTTTATCACTGCCTTCAAATTTTCCCAACAGTTTTTGTTAAAGAATAAGTTCTTGACCCAGTTGCTAGGACCTTTGGGTTTATCCAACCCTAGGCTATTGAACTTTATCACTTCTTTATATTATATACTTAGTCTGTTCACCTGATCAACCTCTCTTTCTCAATTATAACTTAACTTGTTTTGATGATTGCTGCTTCTCTTCTTTTTAAAAATTTCTAGTTAAATGTTTATCTCTTCCTCTCACTCAACTCCTCAGTTAAGTTATAAATTTTCTGCATTGAATTTTGTTCAACTTCTTTGGTTTTCAGGATTTGTATTTTGATGTTTATTTGGGACTTTTAATTTGTTAGTTTTCTAAGTTTTTAAAGTTGAGTGCCTAATTAATTAATCTGTTGTTTTTTCCTTCTTTTTATTAATGAAATTATATAAATATAACTTTTCTCTTAAGTACTCATTTCCCAGATTTTGGTATGTTGACTTGTTGCCATTGTATTTAATGAAATTACTGATTGTTTCTATGATTTGTTCTTTGATCCACACATTCTTTAAGATTAAGGTAATGATGCTCCAACTGATTTTTAACCATTTCTACAAAGGTCCTTCAATAAATATAATTTTTGTTTCATTGCGATTAGTAACAAGTATGATGACTATTTCTGCTTTTCTGCATTTGTTTTGGGGTTTTTATGAACTGATACAAGGTCAGTTTTGAAAAAGTGATATCCATAGCTGAATAATATACATTCTCTTTTGTATAGACATTCAATAATTTTTATCCTTATATCTAATTTTAAAAAATTATATTCATGTCTTAATTTATTTTTTAATTTATTTTTGGTTAGTTTTATCTAGATATGAGAGAGGCAAATTAAGGTCTCAAAGTTTATAGTTTTACTATTTCTCCTTGTAATTAACTTTTGCTTTAAGTATTTTGATGCAATATCATTTAGTGAATATATGTTTAATATTGATATTAACACCTTTTATAGCTTACAACAAAATAGATTTCTTTGTTTATTGCTTTTAATTAAAATTATTTTTGCTGTTGTTTTGTCGGTGATCATATTTACTATCCCTGTGTTTTAAAAAAATCATCAAAAACATATTACTTCTTTTCCTTCATTATTTTATTTTAAAGCTATGTGCATCTTTCTGTTATAACAATGTTTTTTATAGACAAGTATATTGCTGGATTCTAGTTTCTAATCCATTCTTCTAGCCTCTTCTATTTTATGGGTGAGTTCATACCATTCACATTCATAATTATACATGTGATTTTTATTCCTGCCATCCAATTCCCTAATATTTTTTCTTCTCTTGTCTGTCTTTTAAAAAAAGAGAATGAGAAGAAAAAAGTGATAAGTTCTGCATCCAAGCTCTAGATTTTGTGTAATCTGCATTTCTACTCCTTCTTGTCTTCTCTTTCCTTCACCAGACCTAAATAATTTCTTCTTATCCTTTTTTAATCCCTTTTTGAAACCACTCTTTCTATTCAGAATATGTTTTATTAAAATGAATCCTACATATACCCTCTGTTATTTTTAATTATAACAATTTCCCTTTTACTATTTCCTTCCTGTTTGTTTCCCTTTGATTAAAATGTATTTCTGTATCCAATTCTGTGTGTACATTGTTTTGTACTTTGACCAGTTCAGATGAGAATGAAGATCATATGTTTCCTGTTTTGCCTCACCCATTTATTCTGGTTTTTATAGACTTTTCCTTTGTATTTCAATGATGTGAGAAATAATTTCCCTATTCTTCTTCCGCCTCCCTCAGCATATTCTTTCTCCCCTCCCTCTTCTTTTTTTTAGGATAATCAAAACATAACTAAAACATTACAAAGAATTATGTCTTTTTTGTGTGTTTATATTTGCTCTTTTTAGTGGCATCTGACTCTTCATGATTTTATTTGAGGTTTTCTTGGCAAAGATACTGGAATGGTTTGCCATTTCCTTCTCTAACTCATCTTATAGATGAGGAAATGAAACACAGAGTTTATTTGCCTAGTGCTCTATCCACTACACCACCTAGCTGCCTTATTCTGTCTCATCAGACTTTGTTACCTCAGATGATAAAAGGGTTCTGAAGGGATATACCTACCTTTTTCCTATATAACATAAAATTGTATTAATGTTCAGGACCTCATGATTGTTCACTCATGTTTATTTTACATGCTTTCCTTAAGCACTGTATTTAGATTTTCAGGTCTCCATGTACCTTTCCCTTTTAATCAGGAAATATAGAAGTTCATATTTCATTAAAGGTCTATTTTTCCCTCTGTAGGATTGTACTCAGTTTTATTGAGCAAGTTATTCATGATTATAAGTCTATATCTTTTGCTTTCCAGAATATTATATTCCAAGCTTTTCACTGCATTATAATGATGACTGCTAAATCTTGTGTGATCCTTACTGGTTTCTCAGTACTTGAATTCTTTCTGACTACTTATGTTGTTTTTTTTTTCTTTGTCCTGGAAGTCCCAGATATTGGTGATAGTGTTTTGGGAAGTTTTTGTTTGGAGATTTCTTTCAGGAGGTTACTGGCGAATTCTTTTTTTTTTTCCTACCTTGCCCTCTGGCTCTAAGACATGTGAGTGGTTTTCTTTTATGATTTCTTGAAACGTGATGTCTAGGTTCTTTTATGGTCATGACTTTCATATAGTCCAATTGTTCTTAAATTACCTCTCCTCAAACTATTTTCCAGGTCAGTTGATTCTTCTCTGAGATACCTAACTTTTTTGTATTTTTTTTCAGTATTTTGACTTTGCTTCAATACTCTCTCATCTCATAGTCATTAGTTCTTATTTGATCCATTTTAATTTTCAGGGAATTTATTTTTTGTGTAATGTCGTGTATCTCTTATTACAAACTGTTAAAATTCTTTTCCCATTTAGAACATTTTGTTTTAGTGTGTTGGAGGGACATAATCATGTAATTTAAATATATATTGTTTCCTTTGGTTTGCTTCAAGGAAGAATCATAATATCATGTTAGCTGACATAAAGCACTTAAAATTTGCCAAGTATTTTACATTCATTGTATCATCTGATCTTCACAATTCCCTATGAAGAAGGTATCCCTGGTATTTGTGTCATGAAGAAATTGATGCATGGAGAGATTAAATTACTTGCCTAAGATCACATAGTGGCAGAGATAGGATTTAAACCCAATTCTCTCCTGACTTTGTCGGGATTTTGCTTTTCACCCTAGGAGCTAAATGCCACAGTGGATAAAACACTGGATGAGGAGTCATGAAGACTTGAGTACAAAACCTTCCTCAAACATTTACTAGCTATGTGACCCTAGGCAAGTCACTAAAACATCTGCTTGCCCCAATTTCCTCATATTTAAAATGAAAGTGTTGAATGCACCAGTCCCTATGATTCCTTCCAGCTCCAAGTCTATGGTCATATGCCATGCCATTGCTCAATTAGAAGAATGTAGATAAGAAAATCAGTGTAGTACCATGTAGCAAAAAGAGCCTTGTGCTTCTAGCTCAAACATCTGCTAGGAATTAATTATAAAACTGGGCAAATCACTTATCCTCTTTGGGGGTCTGTTCTCCTATAAAATTAGGATACCACTGTTTACTTTGTATGCTTCAGGGGATGTTTGTGACAGTTGAATGGAATAACAGGGGGCAGCAACACAGCAAAAATAAGGGATAACAACTTGCTCCATCTCTTATGTGAAGAGAAAGCAAAGAAGGTCACCAGCACATCGAATAAATCCTTTGTGTTAAATTTATGGGAGAATATGGGTGAGAGTTGCCCAGGATTAGTGGGCAACTAATAAGTCACGATCTACATCATTGGCATCATATTAGTGAGATCAGAGATTGACTGGGGGTATTAGAAAATGAATCATAACTCTAAAGGGCTTTAGAAACATCTTTTCTTTGTTTCTAGCCTTGGCATCCCCTCTGGCTAACTTCTATCATCTCATAGATAACACTTTGGCCCTCATCTTGTCTGTCTGTGTAATGGGTATAAAAGAGCTTGTTCCTGCTGAATTCTGAAGATGAATAAAAATCATCATAGGATGATACCTGGAGTTTTTCAGAGGAGAGACCAAAAAAATCCAATGTGTTATCCTTTTTCCATTTTTAATATGAATTGACATGAGCCATTTTAGTGCTTCCACACTGAAATTGGAGCCCTGCATCTTTCAGTTCCCCAAGTGGAAAACTACTTATGGCAGTTTTCATTCTCCTTCTCCAGAAAGAAACTCAACTGGCACCTGTTGTGTCCCTTTTAAAGAAGCCCTGGTTTCTGTGGAGGATTGAGTGAGAGGGAATTTCACCCACAGGAAAAAAACTTTTTTCTCTGTTCCCTTTCCCCATTTTCCTTTTTTCCATTTCCCCCTTCCCTCTCTCTTTCCCATTTCCCTTTCCCTCTCCCCCTCCCTTTGGCAGCCATAGACTTCCCAGCTATTGGCAGAGTACTTGAACTCTTGTGTTCCCTTAAGAAAAAGGTGTCTGTGTCAGCTAAAATTCTAGGCTCTCTCCTTATAGTAGACTAACGGAGGGGAAGAATCTTCATTAGCCAGGGGCCACTGGCCAAGCATAATCCATCGAGGTCTCCTACCTTCCCTCTCAGAGAGAGAGAGTGCATGGATGGTCTGTTGGTGTGACCTAATTAGAAACACTAGTCACACACTAAGAACTCTGATTAGCTGACTTCCTTTCCCCCTTTCCGTCTCCCACCTCATTGAAAGATTACAGTACTGAGTTGGAGGTTAAAGTATTACATCTGAACCCTGAGAGTACTGACACTTCTCCCTTCCGTCTGTCATTTCCTGGAGTGGTTACTTATCTGTCAATATTTCTTCTCTTTTCCCCTCCTTCCCCGGCCCTCCCCCCCTCTTCCCTCCCCCCCCCCCTTCCCAGTCCCAGTCCTACTTGATCTTGTCCATTTGGCACAACTGGTAAAGGCATAACAAGTGCCTTCCCATCATGCAGCATTCTGGGATACATCATGACAGAGAAATCTCAAAGCCCAGGTCAATTATAACAGGAGATGTGCACCACCTCTGCCCCAGCAATGTCTTCTGGGGATCTCTCTAGTTGCTTAATACTAAGTCACCTGAAAAATGCAAGGCGATGTGTCTCCCCGCTTGCCTACCTTTTTGATTGTTTAGCGAGAAACAAATAGCAAAAGACGAATGCTCCAGGTTTGGGGTGAGGGAGCGCGGAGGCGGAAGAGAAGGAGGAGGAGGAGGAGGAAGAGGAGGAAGAGAAGGAGGAGGAGGAGAAAAAGGAGGAGGAGGAGGAAGAGGCAGAAGAGGAAGAGAAGGAGGAGGAGGAGGAGGAAAGGACGGTGCGGGAGAGGGAATAAAGTTGGCAGCTCCCTCCTTGTGCCGTAATTACTTTTTAATTAGAATTCATTGAATACAGATGGATTCTCCCTGCACTTCCTCCTGTAGACGCTTTTTAATATTCCCATGTCAGATATTATGAGGCAGTAGCTGGCAGTGAATTACATACAATAGCCCTGTAGCTTGTAGTGACTTACATAAAGTAACCAACTTAGCCATTTGTCTTAGATAAAAAATGTTCTCGCTCCTTGTGTGTGTGTGTGTGTGTGTGTGTGTGTGTGTGTGTTGTGTGGCTGGTTTGTTGATATAGTACTTGTTTACTCTCGTTCCTGCAGGAGGAAATACCATAGTTCATGTATCAAATTACTGTAACTGACTGGAGCTTTTTTATTTCAAATAATGCACCATCGTCTTTTTTTTTCCACAGCGATGCTGATCAATTTGTGAAGCTTCTCGTTGTTCCCTCCCCTCACCCTCCCCAATAAATGACTTGAACCCAAACGTGGCAAGAATGAACAATTTCCATGTTGTTACAAAAAATCAGGGCTCGCCACATTATAATTGTCACTAAGTCTGAACCTGAGTGGCTATTTACAGTATTTTGATAGAAATGAGAAAGAATTTCCATTTTGTCGCTCCGGGGTCTCTCTACATGAATTGACATCTGATGCATTTTTGAAGTCACAGTTAATAATTCTCTTTATGTTAACAGCAACCGCACCCTTGTTGAATATGGCATCTAAAATTAGACTTAGAGAGTCCAATGCAATAAACCTTAAAAAAAAAAAGGTGATTTATTCTAATACAATAATGACATAGATTTACAAAGCTCGACTCCTCCAATGCTCCTCGTTATGGTTGTAAAATATTTGTTGCCGCTGTGGGATTTTCTAGATCATTATTTTAAAAAAGGAAAAACCCATTTTGACAGATGAACTGGGGCCATTCTGAGCAAATCACAGATACTTCATATAACAAGGCCTCCAAAGAGGGGAGCATAGACTTATTACTATGGCAACCCAGATCAAAACACGGTTTTAGTGGAGAGTTTCCAGTTTTACAATGCAATGATGATTGTTTATAGGACCATTGAAACCAGATTCAGCAAAGGTTTAAGAAATGAGCTGACAGGAGGAAAATCATTATAGATAAACTGGGGATACCTGGATGGGGTAGACAAGAATCTGCCATTATTTGATCAAATACTGAAATTGATTGCCCGAGACAAGAGAAATAATGGAAGATGATCCAAGATGACGAACAACAGTCGGGGTTTCTTTTGTGGCATCGATTTTGGACAAAGATCACTGCCATCTCCTTACACTTAAACTTTGGGAGTAAAGAATGGGACAGCACAAAGTACCCCCTTGTTCTGACATTTTGTTTTGCTATTTAAGAAATGTCTGTTTGTTGCTTTCTTAAAAGTTTGGAAGCTGACACTTCATTTCTTCAATTATTCCACTTGACAGTGGGCAGCACGCGTGAGCTCAAGAGCATTGCCAAGCACTTCATGTTTTATGCTTTCACATGGCCATGTAAATGGATAACTGTATTTCACTGTGGCTCAGCTTTTTTTTTTTACACACTGTCAAAAAAAAGAATATTCATGCAGAAAGAGAAATTAGTGCCCATTTGATTAAATCTTTCTTGATCATAGATGAATCTAGAATAGCTAGCAGTGCCCAGACCCATGGACACACAGCCCATGCTCTATGCATGCCTGTGGTCTTGATGCTTACAAATGTAAAGGCAGGTACTATTAATATTTGCATTGGTATCCCTAGTGACTAGCATGTTAGAGGTGCTTAATAAATGCTCACTGATTAATTGATCAATGAATCTGGGTTGGAAAATTCTCCTGAAGTAAAGGTTGGATTTGGGATTGGAACTGAAGCTGAGATTCCATTCATGTGGGGACATTCTTTTGAGCAATCTTCATCTATCGATGTAGGCTGACAACTTCTTTTCAACAAAACAATCAGCAAGCATTTGTGAAGTGTATACTATGTGCCAAGATCTACTGTAAGCACTGAGGAAAGAAATACAGAGAGTGAAACAACCCCTACTCACAACGAGCTTAACTTCGAATGGAGGAACACGGCTATGTAAGTAGATAGAGAATTAAAATAAAGAGAATTAATACAAAGTAGTCAACTATGAGTGAGATTGAAAGAAATTGAGGGGATCAGGAAAGTAGAGGATGATGCTTGAGTTGGGTCTTGAAGATAAAGATAGAGGCAGGAAGTAGTGCATTCCAGTCAAGAGGGATGACCAGTGCAAACACACTGAGATGGGAGAAGATGGAGTATCAAGTAACTATAATAATAATAATAACAACAACAACAACAACAGCTAAAACTTATTTGGTGTTTTCTGATTTGCACGTTGACTTAAAATATGACCTCATTTAATCCTTGCAACAATCCTTGGAGGTAGGTGCTATTAAGGAATGGAGACAGACAGAAGTTAAATGACTTGCTCAAAGTCACACAGTCAGGAAATACCTGATGCATGATTAGAACTCAGGGTCTTCATGACTCAAGGTCCAATGCTTTATCCACTCTAACACTTAGCTACTTCTATGTCATGAGTGAATGACAAAGAGAAGGGCTGGGTCTCTGAGTGTAGAAGGGGGAGTACTATTTAATGAGAGACAGATTGGGGTCAGGTTGCATAGGGCTCTCAGAACTAAATAAAGGATTTTATATTAGATTCTAGAGACAATAGGAAGTCACTTGAGTTCATTAATTAATTATCATTAATAATTAACTGATTAATCATTATAAGGGAGCAACAGTCAGAATGATGCTTAAGCAAGATCTTTTTGGCAAAAATGGGAAAGATGGACTGAAGCAGGGGAGACACGTAGGCAGGGAGACCTACTAATCTTTGAGACTCACCTGAGTTATAAGAGCCTAAGTCAGTGACATTAAACTCAAACAGAAACCAAACTGTAACTAAACTGCCACTAAACTGTACATAAGGGTTCCTGCAGCTACATATTGACTTAGAAGACCACATGGTAACATTATCTATGTTCTATTGTATTTATACTTATTTTGATGTACATTTCCAATGACATTTTAATCTAGTTCAGGACCCATTTGGGAGTGCTGCTGCTGGGGCCATGTTTCAGCCCTTTGGCTTAAGTGATTTGTTCAGGTTCACATTGATTGGTAGTGTCAGAAGCTTCACTTAAAGCCAATTCTACCTGGCTTTGAGACCAGCTTTCTATTCACTCTGCCATGCTGCCTCTTAAAAGTTAGTTTAGATGCTAATATTAGTAACTTTCATTAGTGACCTAGTAATAGATCTAATTTAGCAGCCTTGAATGGTATCTAGAGGCAGCAAAGTTGTTCAGTGGTTAGAGTAATGGCTTGGAGTTAGGAAAGTCTGAATTAAAATTCAGTCTTACCCAGATATTTACTAGCTATGTGACACTGGGTAAGTCACTTCATCTGTTTACCTCAGTTTCTTCAACAGTAAAGTGGGGATAATAATATCACAAATCAAATGAGGATCAAATGAGATAATATTTGTAAAGTCCTTAGCACAGTTCCTAGTACATAATAAGTGATACTTAAATGGATATTCTCTTCCTAGACTCAAAAAACTTAGAAAGACCTGATTTCCAATCCCACCTGTAACATTTACAAGTTGTATTACTACAGCGCAACTTTGTCATCTTTAGTCTTTTACCAGTAAACTTGGTATAATAATAGCTATAACCTACTTCATATAATATTTCTTCTATAGTACTCTGTTCTAAGCCTTCACCCATTGCAAGGGTTCCCTCAGTTCCCAACCTGCAGCCAGGAGTCAGATAGTCTCTTCAGCCAAAAATCTCACCAGAGTAAGTGTCCTTCTTCAGCCCAAGCCACCAATGTAGGAATCCAAATCGAAATGTCTACCAGAATCCAAATGGGAATCAGACTAGGGAATTGCTAAATCCAAACCTGAAACCCGAATCAGAAAGCAGAATGAGAATGTGACCAGCCCATGAGAGTATCTCCTTTAGTCAGCATGCCAGTCCAAATCAGAATCCAAAATCAGAATCAAGAAGCAAAGCTGAATCTGAAATGAGAGTCCAAAATGGGAATGCCTGACTTCCTGTTGGTTCTCATCTTATAAGCACTTTTCTCCACCCAACATGTCACATATCAGGAACCAATCATAGTTCCTTAATTTGTCTAGCACTTCCCTGGGTGTCAAGTGTTTGTGGGATCCACTTCCTGTCTTTGAGGGTGTGAACTTCCTTTTCTAGTAAAGGATTTTTCAAGTGCCTAACTGACTAAGTGTTAAAGGAGGGGCACTCCAAGTTCTTGATTGATTAAGTTAAAATAAGCAAAGGGAGTTAAAATCCCTTTCACACTCTCCACCTCCTGACTCTTTCCCTTTTCTCTGGCCGTCTGCCATTATAGAAATACTCTTCCTTCTCATCCTCACTCCTGGTTTCCCTCAAGTCTCAGCTAAAGTCCCACTTTCAGAAAGAAGCCTATCCAAGTATTCCTTAATCTTAGTGCGTTCCTTCTGAGATTGCCCCCTATTTAAACTGTATGTAAAAGTATACCTTCCACAGTGTGATTTTCCCCATGTGGTTTTTGCAGTTTAGCATCAGAAATTAAATGGGAATTTTTGGCAAGTTTTGCAGAATCCAAAGACAACACCCAAAGGCCATCAGATGACACAAAAAAGTTTAGAAATTCAGAAATGCATGAAATATATGTATAATATCAATATATTTTATCTTTTAATACCAAAAATATACCCAATTTCATTTTTAAAGTTAAAATAAGTAAAAAGTTAGTTTGCTAGAACATAAAAGCCAACAGACAACACACTGAGGCAAGAAACATAGATATATCTTGACATTGACATACATACAGCCTATGATCAAATACTGAACCAAAATTTATAATAATGTACTGTAAATACTCCATAAAAGAAAAATAAAAAAATTAGAATTTTTTGTATTAAGGGAAGGCCATATAATTTACTGAGATGTGGAATAGATTTTCTAGTTGTTTATAAATAGTTGTTTATGTGTTGTCTCCCCCATTAGATTGAGTTCTTTGAGAGAAGGGACCTTTTGGACATTTCTTTGTATTCCCAGTGTTTAGAAGAGTATCTGGTATATAGAAGGTGCTTTTAAAATGCTAATTGACTAGCTTATTGGTTACTGTGAATGAGAAGAGGTAACTTATGGGAAATATTGGGTTTTTTTTTTAAACTTTAAGGTGCTATATGTCAATGGTAATGATGGTGATGAAGATGATCAGGTTGTCATGTGTGAATGGGCAAGGTTCCATCCAACAAAAAATATCAATCAAGAGTACAAATATATACTTTAAGATATGTACAAATGTTTGTACATGTACAATATATGTACAAATAATTGGCACAAATAAAATGTAGCTTCCAAGTCATTCTGACAATTTCACATTTTTAAATAGAATTTTAAATCTGGAAGGGACTATCGAGCCTTTGTTGTTTCAGCCATATCTGACTCTTTGTGATCCCCTGGACCATAGCATGCCAATACCATCCATGGGATTTTCTTGGCAAAGATCCTAGAATGGTTTGCCATTTCCTTCCTTCCAGCTCATTTTACAGATGAGGAAACCGAGATAAATAATGTTGAATGAACTTGCTCAGAATTACACAGCTAGTGTCTGAGTTTAAATTTGAATTCATGTCTTCTAGATTCCAGGTTCAGTGCTCTTAGCTACCTATCAGCCTCTAGGTCAACCCATACCTGATCCAAAATCCCATCTACAATATTCCTAACAAGTAGTCATCCAGCCCTCACTTGAAGACCTCCAGTGAAGGAGATCTCACTACCTCCTAGGGAAACCCATTCTATCCTGGAACTGCTCTACTTATTGGTATATCATTCCTTACATTAAGCTAAACTTTGCTGCTAGGCATTTTATAGATTTTTTCCCCTCAACTGAGTTTCACAAAATTCTTCTGATATAGGTGCTGCAAGAACTGTGTCTCCTATTTTGCAATAAAGTTAATAAAACATCTTGGTAAAGTAATTTGTCCTGAATCATGAGGATAACAAGTTAATGGAGATGAAATTTGCATCCAAATCTTCCTCACTCCAAGCCAACACCTTGACTGGTATACATGCAGTCAACAGAACCAATCTAATCTCTCTTCCATCAAATAGCTCTTCAAATGCATGCAGATAAATTATGATGCTCCTCCAAATCTTCTATTCTCTAGGCTAAATATTCTCATTTCTTTCAACCAGTTCTTTCATTCCTTCTTCGTGAAATGGTCCCATCCTCATTCCTTTCATCTGGATACTCTGGAGTTTGCTAATGGCCTTCCTTAAAACAAAGTCCCGAAACCTGAACACGATATTGCAGATATGGTTTGACCAGGGCAGGGTGCATCTATCTCCTTGGTTCTGAAAGAGATATTTTCACAGAATAGGAGAATCAAGGTTGAAAGAAATGTCAAAGGTCACCTAACTCTACCCTTGTTAGAAGCACAGATCTATTCTACAGCAGCCCCAACAAGTGGTCCCCCAGCCTCTGTTTTAATGCCTCCCGGCAGCAACAAATATTTACCAAGTGCCTGCTGCGTGCAAGGACTCAAGCTAGGAGCTGGGAGAGAGACAAAAGATAAATAAGATTTGGATCAGTTGGCAAACAGATTGCAAAATTACACTTTGGTTCAGAGCAGGAAATTATGGTAAGAAGCTAATTTTCCCCATCCCAGGCAACAGAGAAAGCGCTAAGTAGCAGCTCATTGTGTGAATAAATGCTCTGTCCAGACTTTGCATTCAGCTCTTATGACATCTTTCTGTTCTACAGTGTCGGGATACTTAGAGGTTAATTTAGGCCTTCAAACAGAGGCTTTCCCAGACAAAAGTAGATAGGCTGGCTCTGTAGCAAAGCTATTTCAATCAATAATTGCTTTGAGGACTATTTGAGCTTCCAGCCATGCTTGGTCCCAAAGAGTAATATGAACTTAAAGCAACTCTGAACTAGGTTTAAATGTTTAGAGGAGGCAATGAGACCTAGAATAAAGAACGAAGGCACCTAGCTCTACCTCTGACTTTGGCAAGTCTTCTAAGTGCTCAGTGCCTCTATTTATTTCTCTGTAAAATGGGCCCAAACAGTTTTAATCTGTTTTGAGAGAATACCTCTAAATGGACAAAGGATATCATCTGTAGCAGTCTGCTATTGGAAGATGACAAAAGGACCACAGTATTTGGGTAGGATGGAGATAAAGAATCTCCCTGGTTGCTTCAGAACAGAAGGTGCCTCAGAGTTGAAAGGTCATGTTTTATTGGTATGACTTGGCAAATTCTGGGTGGTCCTTTGGTCATTCCTGCCATGCTGATGGAGGATTGAGCGTTGGGTATGTTAAAAGGAATATATAATTTCTGGCTTGCTTTCTTGCTTCAACTCTGTTGGTTTTCATGTATTTCTCTCTGCTGATAAATTAAAGTGTTAAGGATGATGGGGGAGCAAAGGTGTTCCACCTTCCCCTTCCCACAAATTGTGTTTGTGCCTCTGATCACCTTTCCTTACTTTCTGATTCATCTCTTGAGCAGGCGATTGAACACCATTCTAAAGTTGAATATGTCCAGGCTTATGAATGATCTCCTGAGTTCAAGTTGTCTTGAACATTCATCACAGGTCCAGTAGGTGGAGCTGAATGGTACTATAAATTAATTATTAGTCAAACTTTTGCCTTGATTGCCACAGAGGAACACAATCCAGTGAAAGGAAGAACCCAAGCTCCTGGCCTTGCTTGACAGAAGACAAGAACTTTAAAACACTGGAGGGCTGAAATGAAATGTGAAGTGTCTCATTAGCAGTCCTGCAAAATGATTGAGGTTCTCAAGGAGGCTCTCCTCACTCCAGTCTATCCTCTATCCCATCCTCAACTGCCAAAGTGATTTTCCTAAAGCACAAATCTAACCATGTCACCTTCCCACCACTTAGCAATAAACTTCATTGGCTCCCTATCAACCCAGGATCAAATACATCCTCCATTTGGTGTTCAAACCCCTTAATAACGTAACTAGCCCCAACCTTTCTTGTTTTCTTTCATCTTCCACCTTCTTCCATGGGGGAAGACTAGTACTGCTACTGTGGGAGCTTGAACAACCCTTTTACGAGCTACTTTCTTTCTTTAGTACCATCCAGTGCTCAACTGTGCTCCAAGCATGTGCAGAAGCCACACCTTTCTAAAACTGTCTTGGCGACCTGGGTTAAACTAGGTTGAGGATAACTGAAAATCCTTAAACCTGTTGGGGAGTCAGGGATGGGGAAGGGTATCTACCCCAAGCATATGGAGGCTTCCCTTGGCCAAAGGGGTGAATGAGAACAATTTGTTCCAAGGGCCATGAAGGTAGCTGAAATGTGTGCAGTGGAGTGGTTAGAGCTTGGTTAGACATTGAAGATGCTGAGGTCATCCACTGCATCACAGTGTTGCTGCTGGACTTTGATGTCTCTGAAAGAAAGAATTAGATTGATGAATTTGTAAAACTTTGCCTCACTTAAGACATTAACTCATGATGTCATTGGTCCTCTTCAAAAATGAAGGATGAACAACACCTTCCTCCATATACATGGCAATATTTTGCTTTTGACCTTATTGTATCTTATACAAGATACTGTCTCCAGATTTCAAACACGTTCACTGACTTTCCCCATGCCTGGAATGCTCTCTCTCCTTATCTCCACCTCCCAGCTTCTCTGGTTTCCTTCAAGTCTCAGCTAAAATCCTGGCTTCTACAGGAAATGTTTCGGAATCCCTCTTAATTGCAGTGCCTTCCTTCTCTTGATTATTTCCTATTTATCCTATAGGTAGCTTATTTCTATGTAGTTGTTTGTATGTTGTTTCTCCCATTAAACGATGAGGTCCTCAATGACAAATGCTGTCTTATCTTTGTTTGTAACCCACTCTCTCTGATTTTGCAGTGCCTGGCACATTCGTAATCCAGTCACTTCAGTCATGTCCAATTCTTCTTGACTGCATTTGGGTTTTTCTTGGCAAAGATACTGAAATGGCTTGCTATTTCCTTCTCTAGATTATTTTATATATGAGGAAGCTGAGGCAAATAGGGGTAAATGAGTTAGTCTGGATCATATAACTAGTAAGTGTCCGAAGCCAGATTTGAACTCAGAAAGAGGAATCTTCCTGACTCCAGGCCCATCACCTAACTGCCAGCTTGGCACATAGTAGATGCTTAATAAATTTCTCTTGACTGAGTAATGAGATCTGGGGTGAGAGAAGCTGTAGTTATGTTAGCTTAGTGGTTTCATTTCATTTTCTAAATCTTTCTGTTAACATATATTGTGAATCCTATATTCCATTCATATCATACATTTATTACCTCACTATTCCCACCCTTCGGGGAGTCATACACATGAGCCAAAACCTTAACTGTAAGTAACTTCAGGACTGGAGGTTTAATAAACCAAAGATATGGAGAGGGAGCCTAGCCTGCTTCCCACAAGAGGATGGGATCCCCGCAAGACTGAACTAATAAGGACTACGTATGGGCTCAGAGCAGATGGATGTCATCTGGAAAGAGGGAGTAGGCATAGTGCCCTAGCCCCTGAACCCAGTATTAGGTATCTTATTGTTGTGTATCAGTGGCCCCTTTAAAAGAATAATCTATTTCAAGTCAAGAATTATGCAGTGGATGTCCAACAACTTGAATTCTTATCCTAGTAATGGAGTAGCAAAGCGAATAGAGTACTGGGTCTGGATTTGGAAGAATCTGAGTTCAAATCCAGTTTCAGACATTTACTAGCTCTGTGTCCCTGGATGGGTCATTTAACCTCAGTTTTTTTTTCAACTGTACAATGAAGATAATAATAAAACCTACCTCCCAGGCTTGTTGTGACAATCACATGAAATAATATTTTAAAGTGCTTAACTCAGTGCTTGGCACATAATAGGAACTTTATGAATGCATTTTCCCTTCTCCTTCCTGACCTTGCCAATCAGTGACTGGGAATGAAAACATCATTCCCTCCCTCCCCAGCTCTTAGCTTCCTCATCTGTAAAATGAAGGGTTGGGTTAGATGCTGTCCAAAGTACCTTCCAGATATAAAATATTCCAATTCTCCACCATCATTTATTTTTCTTCTTCAAAGCTGAGACCTTCCTTTTCACATAAGAGAGAGAGAGAATGGTACAACAAACCCATGTGATGTGACATAGTAATTTGTAAACAGAATAACTCTGCCATTTAGAAGCTGTGTGACTCAAAAAAATCCCTTACTCTCTCTGGTCTTTAGTTCCCTTGTCCATTTGAGAGAAATAAGTGAAGTATCTGTGATTTTGTAAGCATGGGAAACTCCCTCTACCAAATAAGCATAACTTGCCTATAACTTAGTTGGTAAACCCTAGGGAATTTCTTTTATCTTAAACCCTACCTTCATCTTAGAATCAGTACCAAGTATTGGCTCCAAGGCAGAAGAGTGGTAAGGGATAGGCAATGGGGGTTAAGTGACTTGCCCAGGGTCACACAGCAGGGAAGTGTCTGAGGTCAGATTTGAACCCAGGATCTCTTGTCTCTAGGTCTGGCTCTCAATCCACTAAAACCACCTAACTCCCTTCCTACCCCCACCAGTGAATTTCTTAAGACTTATAGAACTTAACACCTGAGGCAGTACCAAAAATTAGATAATGCAGTAATGTAATTTAGAGTCCCATATCACAAAATCATTTCAGTCTCATGGAATTCTTCAGAGCTGAAAGCAACTCTGGCTTTATGGGGGGGAAAGTGTTAAAATTCAAAACTTGTATTAGTAAATTCAAAGAATAAATTCCTATAATAAAAAAAGACATACAGAACTTAAACGAGTTGCCCAGGCTCACTTAGCTAGTATCAGACTTGGGATTTGAACCCAAGTCTTCTGGACTCCAAGTCCAGTGTTCTACCAATTGTGCCATATTTCCTTTACATGTAAGGTGTTATAAGGAAGAGATATGAAAACACCAAGTTGTAAGGAATGAATGAAATAATATACTTTAAGTACTTTACAAAGTATAAAACACTATAAAATGTAAGACATTTTAAAATATATTTGGAAAATCAGTAGTGCAACAACTGAGTTGCAGATATAACTCACTGATTCTACTTGACATTATAATGTATGTCCCCACAGTTCCAATCTAATTCATTTAATTAATACATAGTATAGAGTGTGGTTGGCACTTATTAAAGATTATTGAATTATAGTGAGGCATTTGCTAAGTACCTACTATGTGCAATGTGTTTTGGGAGCAAATACAGAATGTAAGACAGTCTGTCCACAAGAAGCTTGCATTCTACTGGAGAGTTTCTATTCTTCCATACTTCTTGGAGGAGCCATCACCTTCGGGGGCATCTCTTCCACTTTTCCTTCCCTGCTCACCTTTATCTTCTCTTCCAACAGGGGCTATCTAGAACTCATCCAGTCTAGCTCACTGCTCATACACCTTGGCTGGTGTATGATGGGAGTCACCAACTCTATTCCTTCCTTTGACACAGCAGACCACTAGAGCAGTGAGTCTGAGTGAGAATGCTTGTGAGCTTGCCAGGTCTCTTCAGTCCATGCACTGTACCCACTGGCTAGATACACCTTAGCTTAGCTGTGCCAGAAATAAGGGTGTATCCCATCAGGTCAGCACCTTAGGAAACTGATCTGGGAGAGAGCTCTTATCTTTCATAGTTTGGGGAGAATGCAGGTCCTTAAAGGGAGCTTTCTGACTAAGGGTTGCATGAAGGACAGATTCAGGATTGAATCCAAGACCAATGGCTTATGACGAACTGGTCTCTGGTCGATTTGAATAAGCTAGTGCTGGAAAATATGGCATTGCCATCATTCCCTAGGCTGCCAAAGTTGGAAGGGAGCTAAGAGATCATCTAGATCATTTCCCAAAGTCTTTGTTCAGCAAACCCCTTTTAGAAACAATAAGGAATGTGTTGTAAACTCCCCAGGCAGTTTAAGGTACTATTCATAATATAATTTTTTGATATATTCATTAAGTGCTTATAATAATTACCCCAAAAGTTTCAAATTAAAATTTACAACCTATAATTGTAATTATAAAATGGAACATTTAATTCCACCTATAATTATAAAAATGTTTAATGCTTCAAATTTGCACATGCTTTTTGTCACAGAGGAAAAATATATTTGCACCATATTTGGGCAGTGATGTACTGCTACAGGTGCCATTTAAGAATTTTTAGAACACACTTCTTAGACCATTATTGCAAACCCCCAATAGATTCAAAAATCACAAAATGGGAACTACTCATTCAAACTAAATCTCTTCCTTTTAGAGATGAGGAAACTAAAGGCTGGGTAAGTTTCTTACTTAATGTCACAATGTTAGATACTATATTCGGAGACCCTACTGGAGACTAAGAGTAAAAAGATGCATCAAAGGAAAAAAGAGCAGTATGCAATACACATCCTTAAGTAACATTAGGGTTTGGCATTGCTGATTCAGATTGAACTAAAAAGCAGCTAAAACACTTAGGACTGCTCATATGATTTTATGTTAAGCAAAGTTTCTCCAAATCCTTAGGGATAATGACATGGCACTGTGGATTGAGGGCTGGAGACAGGAAGACCCAAGTTCAAATCCTACCTGAGACACTTACTAGTTTCCTCATCAGTAAAAAAAAAAAGGATAATAGTATATACTTCCCAGGGTTGTGAGAATAATTGTTGTGAGAATAAAATGAGTTAATATTTGTAAAGTGCTTTGCAAACCATAAAGCTATATAAATGTTAGCTCATTATTTATCTGCTTATTTTTAATTTTTTTTGTTTAATTTTGAACCCAAATGTAGGATTTAAAATTTATTTGTATTAATGCCAAGAGAATGAAATGAGAGCCCTAACTGGGTAGACTCTGTGGAATACTTATGGAAGGATCTGGAAGAGAATTATGCACAATGAGAAAATGTGGATGTTGGGCTGTGATCTGCCACATTGGAAGGACAGCATCCATGTTGACTAAGTCATAGTATGCAATTATTGAAGTATATTTAATTATGATAGATTCAATCTATTGCTTTACCTATCAGAATCTTTAGGTGCCCTGATTTTTTTATCTGTGCCTTTCCCAGATTCATGTCATCTGAAACCTTGAAAGGCATAGCCTTTATATTTTCATAGAAGCCAGTGCTAAAAACTTTGAATAAAGCAGGGTTAGGATAGATGCCTTTAATTCTTTACTAGAAATCTTTCTCTTGGTAGTTATGAAGTCATTAATTACTACTCTTGGTGTAAGTCATTTGACCAGATAATATCCATCATCTCACTCGTGCTTCCTGTATTGTCCACAAAAATGTTGTGAAGGAGGAAAGGAACAACCATGTATTGAGTATCTACTATGTTGCCATGTCCTGTGCTAGATACTTTCAAATATTACCTTATTAATAGCACCCATCTTATCTCACAATTCTGTGAGATAGGTGCTATTATTATTGAGATCCTACATCTAACAGTCTATTTAATCTAGACCAAAAAAATGGAAAAGGAAGAGTGGAATGGGATGAACTAGTTTGATATAACTTGTGTTATCCTAGTGAATCCATGCTAAATAATAATAATATTAGCTAGCCTTTCTATTATAGTGTAAGGTTTGCAAAACATTTTACAAATATTATCTCATTTCATCCTCACAACATCCCTGAGAGGCATGAGCTATTATTACTATCCCTATCTTATAGGTGAGGAACCTAAAGCAGGTAGAGGGCAAATGACTTGCCCAGGGTCACACAGCTAGTGAGTTCTTGAGTCTCATTTGAATTCTGGTCTTCCTGTCTTCAAGACCAGAGTTCTATCTACCATGCCACTGATCTGCCTCATAAATCATAAGGATCATAACTTCCTTTTTAAAGTGCCCCAAAACCATCTATTTAACAGCCCATTCTGGAATGTTGGCAAGAACTGACATTAAGCTTACTGGTCTATAATTCGTGGATTTTATCTTCTTCCTCTTTTGAAAACTGGGACAATATTTGTCCCTCGACAGACTTCTGGCATCTCTCCCATTCTTCATAGTTCCTCAAAAGCTGCTGGCAATGGTTCAGTGATTAAATTCACTCAATATCCTGCAATCTAATTCATCTGGGTCAAATAGCAAACTCATTTTAAGCAACTATGTGGAATTGGGAAAAGAGAATGAAGACAGAAGAAGCAGCTAGATAGCGCCATAGTGCATAGAGTACTGGCCCTGAATTCAAATCCAGCCTCAGATATTTACCATCTGCATGACTCTGGGCAAGTTACCTAATCTCTGTTTGCCTCAGTTTCCTCTGCTGTAAAAGGGGATAATAATAATAACACCTAATTTCCAGGGTTATTGCAACAATCAAAATCCATTCTAGAATGTTGGTACAGACTGGAATTAAGCTTACTGGTCTATAATTTGTAGATTTTTATCTTGTTCCTCTTTTGAAAACTGGGACAACATTCCATAGTTACTGATGATATACTGCTCAAGACTTGGTCCTGGACTCTCTTCGCTTCTCCCTCAATACAATTTTTCTTGGTGATCTCATCAAATATTATGGATTCAATGATCATCTATATGAAATTCTCAGATCTATTTATCTAGCCCTAACCTCTCCCCTGAAATCTAGTCCACAACACCAACTGCCTATCAGACATCTTGAACTGCATGTCTTATTTTCAACATGTGCAAAATTAAATTCATTTTCTCCCCCCCCCAAAAAAAAACCCTCCTCTTCCTGTTGCCCTTACTGTCAAGGGTATTAGCATCCTCCCAAGGAATCCAGGCTTAAACCTAAATGTCATTCTTGAATCCCATCTCACATCCTCCCTAATATCCAGTCCAACAAATTTGAGAGATGTTATGGAGACAGAATTGACAAGGTTGTCATTTAAGTAGAAATGTAGAGTAAAAGAGAATGAGGCATCTGGGATGACTTCAGATTTGTGGCACTCTCTGACTGGGAAGTTGGTGGTGCCTTTGACAAAGATAGGAATGGTTAGAGGAGGAGTGAGATAAAGGGGAAAGATGATAAGCATGTGTTTTTGATATGTTCAATAAATAAAAAGAAAACCTTTAATAAGCTCTTACTATGTGCTAAACACCAGCAATAGAAATAGAAAAATAGATCCCTGCTTTCAAAGAGCTCATAATCTAATTGGAGGAGAAAATATATCTTTAAAAATATCTGCTGTAAGGTATGTGGAAAGGCCTAGAAGTCCTTATGGAAATGGAAACATATAGTTCCTGAAGTTATACAAGTAGGCCAGATGACAGTGCCAGGGGACCAAAGAGAACAGTTTCAGGGCAGATGGAATACCTGGAGCACTCCAGGAGGCAATAACAGATCCAATGAGAAAGCCTGATGGTCCTCCAGAAGAAACTGAGTTGTTGACTTCTTCCTCATCCAGCAGTCAAGCAGCAAAAGGTGAGGGTACCTTCACTGTCACTAGTGCTTCCTCTACACAACTATTTTGGACAGGTTTTTCTAGAGGCAAGAAAAGGAGAAATATACTTCCCCTAATGGCAGGTTGTCTCTACATTTGACTGACCCAGATGAGTTCTTAGATAGTTCAGGGTTGGGGAAGAAGGGGATGGACTAAGGCAATTGGGGAAAAAGACACTTATTAATGAGAGCTTAGTTTTCATGCATAGTAAACAATAATTCTCAGTCCTGAATGTTACCTTGTATAGAAACCAATGACAAAGGTGAGTTTGAAATACCTACATGACATCCAGCTGAAAATATTTAATAGAAATTGGTAACATGGAACTGGAATTAAGGGGAGAGATTTGGTGTCTGTCTACCTATCTGTCTATTTGTCTGATATCTATCTATCTATCTATCTATCTATCTATCTATCTATCTATCTATCTATCTAACTATCTATCTAACTATCTATCTAACAGCTTCGACAGGCCGGCCAAACCTTGTGAGAGTAGCCATCGGGTCGTCGACCCCTGGTGAACCAGGGCTTTTCTCACCCAGCATGTGAAGACTGTTTCAGTGGAATAGGCAGAAGAAACCAACAAGAAGGTTCAACGGATGAGATGGCGACACAACAAAGCACTGTGGAGTGCTTAGTGCATGTTGGAGCACAAAAGACAACACGGCCATCCAATGCAGCTGAGGAAGTCTCCAGGTGTAATGACTTTTCGTACCACTGGACCCAGGCTTCCAACGCCAAGAGAGTGGGACTGTCTCTGTGCATCGATTTTTCCACTTAAATCTTCATGCACAAGTGTCTTTGTGCACAAAAACGCACAAAGACAATCATCATCCTTGGTTACCGAGAGACTACTATACATCTATCTATCTATCTGTGTCTATCTGTCTATCTATCTATCTATCTATCTATCTATCTATCTATCTATCTATCTATCTATCTATCCATCCATCCATCCATCCATCCATCTATCTATCTATCTATCTATCTATCTATCTATCTATCTATCTATCTATCTATCTATCTTTCTGTCTATCATCTATTGATATGTTTATTCACCAGTGAATGTATTAGAGTTATCTAAATTATCTTGATAGGGCAAAGAGAAGAGACAAATCAGACCATAACTAAACTTCTCTTAGCATGCAATCAACAAAACATTTTCCTACTCTATAAGGGGACACAAGGAATAGACAAATCTTTTCAGTTGGTTTAATGACTCATTAACATATTGATATCTCATTTTCTCTGATATCTGCTCTTGGTTTTCTGTGAATATATCAACTAGGAATAGGGATTAGAAATCGATTGGAGAAACACAGCCCCCTACAGAGATAGAACTTAAAAGGCCTGTTTTCCTTAAAATTCCTTTGCCAACTTCAGCTTACTCTGAGCATTAGTGCTCAGCAATATTCTTATATTGTATGAAGCTTTGGGGTGCATGCTCTATTGCGTACCATTGTTTCAGTACATTTTTCTCTATATGCCTTTTAAAACTTGAAGTTGGTTGATGTTAATGATACGCAGCCACCTCATTCTCTTTAGATAATCCCCCACTTTGGAAAGGAACTTTTCCAACACATTAAAAAGAGGAACAATTGCAATGTGAAGGAAAAGTGGGGAACTCCAGAGATTCCAGAGGCAGGTGCAGATGCACATGGAACTCATTAAATGATATTTGATTTATTTTTTTTAAATCTTATCTTCCATCTTAGAATCAAAACTGTTTTGGTTCTAGATCAGAAGAGCAGCAACAGCTAAGCAATGTGAGTTGATTGACTCGCCCAGGGTCATGCAGCTAGAAAATGTCTGTGGTCACATTTGAACCCAAGACCTCTTGTCTCCATGTCTGGCTCTCTATCCTCAGAGCCACCTAGCTGCCTCTCACCATAGATTTTTAAAAGACATCTGCAGAAGATGGAAACATGTACAGAAAACAGAATAAATAGAGAAGCATGGCAGAATTCTCAAGGAGCATGATTCTTCCCATTCTTCTGTGTCAAGTTTTTTCCTCCAGTAACCTCTTATCACTGGTTTCATCTTCTCTGAATCCTTTATTTTTCTTCTAGTCTTTCTCTTTTGATCATTTCTTCTATTCTGCCTAGGAAGTCCCCCCAATAGGCTGGAAAGTAAAGAGAGATTCCTCAAGCCCTTTCTTTTCAACCAAGGAGGCTAGAATGTATTTAAAACATGGTTGATGATTGCCTCCAGCAAAAAGACAAGCACAGAATAATCCTATCAGGTCACTAGAACAGTTCCCTTGATATCTCCACTTTCCATAGAGATTCCCAAGTGAAACCAGGGTTCTTTGTGGTTTCTTTTGAAAACTCTCAGCTAATTGCTAGGGCCAATGACTTTTGAGCTGTTGCTGGTTCACAGTCACAGACTCCTGGGTTGCTGCCTTGAAGCTGGACTAACAGTCCCCTCCTACATGAGCTGGAATATGAACACTCTGGTTGGTTCCCCTCCGGTGGGAAGCTCAGTAATCAGCTCTCAGTTTGTCTTTTAAGAACTTTGTTTATTTTTCTATTAAAGCAAATGTTGAATTGATTCTCACTGTTTTTATTTTTTTTCTAAAAAGAGTCGTATTTTCTATTGAAAAAGTAAGTCCTCACTGCAGAGTGTGTTAAATTTTCAGACATAGTAGCAGCTACTAGCACCCAGGGAAGGAGCCTAATCATTGGGCCCAGACTACTTTAATAGGCGCCACTGACCACTCAGTGTCAGCAGCCTAAGATAGAGGCATCATGTCGAGGAGGAGCTAACTAGCCTCTAGAGGGCAAGTCTTGAACATTTAACTCTATTAAGTGACAGCAAATGTCACAGTTGCCATACCATTGATTCCTCGGCCATATTTAATGAAAAATGCATGGCTCTGGCTCAGTCCTGCTGGATTTGGGATTGCCAGCAGCAACGTGGTCATGAGAAATGTTAAGCTCTGTAGGTATGATGGGGACCGTGAACTCTTCTAATCATAGCTGCCAGAGCACTGAGCTAACGCTCCATTAGGATAAGAGTTTAAGCCTCCTTTTTCTGGGATTCTTGCTTTGGAGTAGAAATGTTTCATGTGTGATTATCGGTCCAAAGTAATCTCTGAGGGTAAACATTTGAAGAAGAGCCATTTAGTTATGAGTTATTGAGACTAAAATGTGACCAAAGATTGCCTTTTGCAATTTAGAAATTCTTTGTGCTAGAATGGCATTAGGCAAGGAACAGCATCATCTGAGGGAATGGCTGTCCCACTCTCATTGAGCTTCTATAATTCAAAGATCTGTGATTGCCTAAGTCTGGGCATTTCTTTCACTGGCACAGATGACAAGCAACCCTTTGAAAATCGATTAGATAGTCTTCGAGAATTGGTATGGCCCCCAAATCCATCAGACTGAAGCCAGCTTAGAGATGAACTTCCCTTTGGTCATCTAGAATGGTTGTTGGACAAGAAGAATCTGGTCCATCACAAGGCTTGTGAATGAATCTTTTCTGTCTTGATAAGGTCTGTCAGTGTTGGTACACCACTAGCACAAGCACTGGAGAACCCAAGGTCACTTCTACACAATGAAGATCTTGGGGGAGGAGGGTTCTGATGATATTAATGACATTATCATTGGTGATAGTAATCAAAGAAAGTCCAATAAATCATTTATGCTATCTGGGGAAGATGGAAGGGACAGGACACCAAAGTAGAAGAAATACCAGGCAGAGTGATGTTCAATTGTGTGTTTGTGTGCCTTGACACCACTACAGAAGCTATGAAGGCCTGGTTGGAACCCCAATCATTAATAAATTGGTCTCCTGCAGTATCTCTGTTTGTATTAGCAACTTAGTTAGTGTGATATATTACTGTTCATGTTAGTGAAAGAAATACACAGGGCAGCATAGGATAATGGAATGACTTTTCACTATTATGATGATCAGCTTGACATAGTGGACAGTAGTGTGAGTGGCATTCTTCCAAACTTTGATGCCAAAAGAGCACAAGATCCACAGGAATAAATCAGAAAGGCTAATTACCCACCTGGTAGAAATGCTTCATTCGGTATCAAAGGCACTAACCACTAAAGTAGCCAAACTCTGTGTACATGAAATACATTAAAGACAAGAATGTTTTGATTATAGGACAGTATTATTGTCATAATAAAATTGGAAACTGATTCTACCAGGTTGAGTCAAGGGTTTCATACTGCTTTTTGTCAAATACACACTGAACTTCTAATCATATGGCAAAGTATTAGGGACCATTCTAGGGTGATCGTAAAAAAAAATGTTCTTAGGCACTTTTCAGAAGAAATAGGAACTTAAATTGAAGATAACCAAGAAAGGAAATGTTGAAGAACCTGAGATTACTAAAAAATTATTTAATTCCAACTCCAGAAATTCTAGATAACAAACCCACCAAATGTCTCAAATGATTTTGAAGTGAAGATCAATATGCTTAGACTAAAATCTTGAGGAGTCCTCTTGGAGTTAGATGGCACAGACACAACTAGCAGATAAATTATACAGAAACAGAAAAATTCCCAAAAAGTGGTTATTTACCATAACCATCATAAAACAAGTCATCGTCCCACAATGATTGATGACTATGAACACCATAAGAAGCAAAGATGGAAAGATGGAGCCATCAGAGGGTGGCATTACACATCTGCAATTTCAGCTGCCAAGGTTGCTGAGAGTAGTGGACCTCTTGAGTTTGGGAGTTTTTCACTACAGAGTTTGGGAATACTTTACTACAGAGACTTGAGGAGGAAAGAAATTAGACAGAATCCTCAAAGGTGATGTAGGAATTCTCGAGTCTTTATGATTACAATACATTCAACACAAAACAGAAAAACACCAATTTTCTCAAATAAGACCAAGAAAACTTACATATAGTAGGGGGAAAAAAGAAAGAACAGTTCACAAAAAAGGTCACAAAAACCTCTAACTTCTCTGTAAAATCTGGAAAGAAGCAGACTCTAATTATTGGTTCAATTATTACAGCTATGAATGAATTACTAGGAATCCTTATGTCACTTCACACACACACACACAAATGATACATATATATATAATTATATACATGTACACATACACACATATATATATTGGCTAAGGCAAAGAAAGTAATCAATGAGATTTATAAGGGTTTGTTTATAGAAACTGAAAGTTTCTGAAGGCAATTCATAATCAGGTCATTGCCATGAGTTATTAAATGAATAAAAAGAATTTAAATGCTTATTATGTGCTGTCCTGCACTGTGTTAAGATCTTGGGGTGCAAATATATAGAATATTTTATTATTATATATGGTTATATTAAAATATAACATATTACATAATAGGTATATTCTATATATTAATATTATATATCATAAAAATGATCATTGCTCTCAAGAATTTATACTCCCAATTTAAAAATTTTTAATCAAGGTAAGTTATTCAAGGAAGTAGTAGAAACTATCATTATAGGCTATAAAAATTTAGTGCCTATTGAATATTGAGTCTCTATAATTACATATCATGAACTGACAAATAACAAATGTAGACCTTAAAATATTCAACAAATAAGCTGCATTGGAACCGTTATCACAGACAAACAAAAAAGAAACCTGTTGCTTAAAAATCTCCAAGATGTAACATTAATCCACAAAAATTTTGGAGTGATTTAAAATAGATTTCATCATGCTAAAGGCAGCTAAGTAGCACAGTGAACAGAGTTGAAATCTGACCTTAGATACTGACTAGCTGAGTGACCCTGGGCAAGTCATTTAGCCCTGATTGCCTCAGTTTCCTAATTTGTAAAGTGAGCTGAGGAAAGAAATGGTTGACAGCAAAGATAGTCTTCAGAAAGCTGGTGACAATTGACCTGTCTTAGAAGATAGATTCTTAGAAAATAGTGATGGAGAATTCTAAGGAACTAGCCATCTTCCTTTTTCTATCTCTGTCTGTCTGTCTGTTTCTCTCTTGGTCTTTTTCTCTATGTGTATAGGTCTGTTTAAAAACAGGAGAGAAGGAACCAGATCCTCGTCCTCTCTACATGTAGCCCCTTTTTTTTCTTTAACAAAAATATTACAGCATGTGAGACTAGCTGATTCTATTAAGACGAAGATCTTGCTTCTCAGTTGGGTCATGAAATATGACTGATTCTTTTTAGAAGAGATCATTTTTCCTAGTCCAGATTTATCCTACTCTTCAGGAACTTTGAAAGTATCTGTGCAGGAATAAAATCAAAAGGATCCTTTTTTAGGCTCAAGGGATAATTTAAATACTGGGAATAAGCTTCTGTCTGAGAAAAAGCAGAAATATCTTTCAAGGTTTTATTTTTATATCTTCAAAATACATTCAGGAGCATTTTGCTGAAATATATACATACAGATATATCTGTTATTCATATATATATTTATATATAATTTTAGTTTAGTTGAATGTCAGAAAAACTCCCCCCACCCCTCAAAAAAATTCAGGACTCTAGAGTCTATATAGTAAGGTTGGGTCCCCCCCCCCTTGCTTGTTTGTTTAATTGCATGGTCAACTAAGCATAAGTGACTGAATGGGAGAGATGGCATTTAAGAAAACATTTGCTTCTTCAGTGACCCAAAAAGGGACCACATTTCTCCTTAAAATACAGTGGGCAGAAGCAGGGGCAGAGATACTAAATATCACAGGACTTTTAAGCCATCTGAAAATGTATATTTTGCGTTTGCATCTCTTAGTGTAAGATCTTTGTTCAACCACCAAGTTGAAATACAATTGAAAGAACCAATTCATATCCATAATAATTTTCTAGTTCCTGAGATTGAGGGCTTCTGCAGTGGTAGAGTATCCTGAAAATTATGCAGCTTGTTGACCCTCTATAAACATTAATTTAGCTACTGATTAAACGCAAGATCATACCCAATGATGAGTAAATCTATACGGCACTGGAGCAAGTGAGCCATATTATTATTGGTGTGCTTACTGTAAATGAAACTAGAAAACTAAAGATAGGAGAAGATGGCTCACAGATTCTTCTGAGAGGCAAATAAAGGGGTTGGTTTTTCTGTGATGCCAAAGACAAAAAGATCAGCCATTTCAAGAGGCACAAGCTCATGAGTGTCAACAACAAATGTCTTTGTGGAGACAACTTTGGCATTTGAAATAGTATTACTGAATGAGGAGTCAATGGTCTTCAGAGTCTGTAATGGAGGGTTGTTTGGGTCTTGACCACTTGGGGAAAAGGGAGTCTATATGGGAGAGACTTCATTTAACAAAGTAATGGCTTGCTTTTTCAACTAGAACCAAGTATCATATTGGTACTACTCTAGACTGCATCTCTCAAAACATGGGTTATATAAAAATTGAATGCAACTTACTTCTCAGTCCCATTCTCTCACTATCAGAGCAGAAGAGGGCTGTATCACACAAGTCTGAGGTGCATTTTGTATTTTTATTGTGTCATGAGTCGTCATAGCCAAGGAATTACTTTATGGACATCCTGCTGGTGACAATCCTCTTTGTACTTAGCAAGTTTGAGGGAGGCACATTAGAAAGAGCCTTGGGGGAGCTGCCCAAAGCAATGTTCTAAATAAGCCCAAGGTTGTAAAAAGGAGGAATAAAAACAGTCATATTGCTAATCAGAACTTGAATCTATGTATATATGCATATTGCAAATACAAGTCATTTGGGGGGAATTCTGGTTTGATTATAAATAAGCAATTCAACTCTCTTGGGGTGTCAGCAAGTCAAGGTGTCTGAAGAATTCTCCTTAGGATGCTGGCTCCACAGAATAACAGTAAAGTTCATTTCTCTCAAATGCTCTTTCCAGATGCCTTTGAGACAACAATTAACTTTTAATAAAAAAGGCAAACCATCTTATCCCAAGTATCTATCCATTTCCTCTCTATCAAAAGAACAAGCATTTATTAATAGCCTACAATGTTCCAGAAAGGGGAGCAAGCATTTACTATGTGCCAGACACAGTACTAAGTAACTTACCAACATTATCTCATTTGATCATCACATCAACCTGGGAAGATAGCTATCATCCTCCTTTTACAGATGAGGAAACTGAGACAGGAAAAAGTTAAGTGATTTGCCTAAGGTCACAGCTAGCAAGTATCTGAGTCTGGATTTGAACTCATGTCTTCTTGATTTAGTCCCAGAGCTCTATCCACTGTGCCTCTTAGCTACCTCTATTTTATTTAGAGAAGACTATTCAAACTGGGACAACTAAATTGTTATGTCATGTCATAATATATTGTATCACATCATATTATACTGTTTACTGGATTATACTATTATGTTATATATGATGTGATGTCATGCTATGTTATGTTGCTATTGTATCATATCACACTATATTACATATATCATATCATGTCATTATATTACATGATATGATGCTATGCTATATTGTTAAACAAAAAATCAAAATTAAGGCCATATAAGGAATAAAAGCAGTATAGAGAACAAAATAAATAATTGACCATTGAACAAAAAACTTTACTAAAGGAATGTATAATTAAAAATCTGTTACCCTAAAAAAAGAACTACATTTTCCAGGAGCCCACTGGCTTCCTGTCATTTCATACTTCCTAATAAAAGAGAATAAATATCCAGTGGGCAGTACTGCCTGCCTCTTTCTTTGGCATGCATTGAGTATGGTGGTGGCAGTAAGATGGGGATTTTGAAATGGCTGATTTAGTCATGGGCACGTGAGTTTTATTTTGTATACTCTTTATGCCTTGATTTCTAATGATCATTTAATAAACCTCCTAAAATATAATATTTTTATTATTTGAGATCTAATTTTAATTTTTACAGTTGGCAAGCAGATGTGATGAGAAGAAACTCTCAATTTTTAAAAAATAGCCTAGATAACATTTTTTTTAAGTCAAATTTCTCCTACCAAGGCTTTTCGTCCAACCCATCCACCCACTTACCCTCGCAAACTCTGAGAGAACTCAAACTCTCTTTTGAGTTGATGCCTTTTTCTTTTCCTACTTTTTGCCCAGTGGCTTGCTCTCCCTATTGACCAGGCTATTTTTAACTGGGGGACTCTTGGCGAAGAAGAGATAAGCTGCTTCTCTCACGCATCTACTTGAGTCCATGTTCCTCAGTTCCTCATTGCTGCCTCTCCTACTACTGCTCCTGATTTTGCTTGCTCTGACTACTAAATCCCAGTGTCCTGCTTCTTGCTCATGATCTGGCCCAGGCCCTGGCCCCATCCCCAGGCCCCCAGGAACTCTGCTCATGATCTCTGGCCTCCGACACAGATCACTCATCCATCCCTAGCCCCATCCCCAGCCCCAGGTCCCAGGCTGTTGGCAGCTGCCACTGTGTCTTCGGAATCACAAACCAACTGGTAAAAACTGGGGTGTTCTTTCCTTAGGCAACAATTAGCCTCCATGTGGCAGGGGATCTGGGTGGGGAAGGGGACAGAAGAGAAGAAGGAAATTACTCTTCCAAATAGGAAGTTGATTATAAGCATGGCATACTCTATGAAAGAGCAGTACCTTGCCTATTTCATACAGCTTCTACTATTCATGAGTGCACTGATTCTTTCACTTATCTTGCCTGAGATTCAGGGGAGAAATTCATCTCCCTACAACAAACCTTTGCCATTTGGGTCTGCCCAGTTTGAGATTCCTAAAACCCATGTTCTCCCTCACTATGGGAAATTCTACAGTTCTGACAACAGGAATCAAAAAGGATAGAAAAAGGAACTTTATAGGGTCTGGAGGTGAAATTTTAAGCCCTTTCAGACTCCATTTTTTATGAAAGTCTCTGTATCTTATTGTAGTTTGCTGATTGTTTTGTTTAAGATTTAATTTTGGTTTTTTAATTTATATATTAATGTATTTAATACTATTCTGTTACACTGAATCAGTTTAATTTATGGTGTTTTAACTGTTATATTCTGTTGCCTTTTCCCTATAACTATACTGAACAAATATTATTGTATAAGTCCATTTAAAAAACAGCTTTTTCTTCTATTTTGGCTTTGTAAATTGTCACAGATAATGGACGGACTCCATCAACCTGGTTAACAACCTTTGGTAAATTTAATGTGCTAAATATCTAAAATTGATTTTAAGGGGTCTTTAGACAAGATTGTTAGATCTTTTCCCAACAACTCGGATAATTTGGCCTGCCTCCAACAAGAGGTAAGGTCCATTTTAGTAGCTGAAGTGCAGTACAATTATAATCCCCATCTCCCACATTTGTAAAAATGTGAATGAATGGGACATTACAGAATCATAGCAAAGGATCTGGGAAGTTGATCCCAGGACATGGTACCCTTGGATGGCTCCCAAGAAAGGAGCATCTCTCATTTATAACTCCTCATCTTACTATACCCTTCCACCAGAATGATCTTTAGATTCTTATTTACATTTTTAGTCCCAACATAAACAGTAGAGAGATTTGGTTGGTTTTTTTCTAGGCTCCTCTGCCACATTTTTGTAATGATGGAAATAATAGATTTTTTTAAAAAAAGATTTCAGCCAAGGTTGAAACATTGCTATACATAAAAACCTGTGACAAGTATCCATTAGCATCTAAGGTTTTTTTCTTTAAATGTCATACAGCAGATTCATGTAAAATATGATAGTGGATTTCTTTGCTATTGTCATTAAATGAGCTACTATAATTTGGGGATTTTGATACTTCTTGAATGTGCATTACATGTTGTACTATTGTTCTTTTTTTTTAAACTGTTACTTTTTGAAGATACATATTGCTTTGCACTCACAGTGGATCATGATCAGGTTCAAGGGAAGACATGGATCTCATTATTTGGTGTGAAACCTTTGTACTCTACCCTTCCTTAGCTGACACAGTGTGTCAATGATATTTAGCTATATATTTTTATTTAAAATTTTTATATTGTTTTGCTTGCATGTGTAATATACTATTTCTGTTTTATTTTTCTCTCCTTTTTGTATTTGAAGCATGTCAACAGTATTGAGAAGATTTTTTTTAACTTTTTTGATTTTGCAGTTAATATAAGTTTAAAATACATTTGCCCTAATGTCAATGCATTCCCAAAAAGCTTTAGACTATAAAAATGATGCCATTGATTGTTTAAAAAAATTATGGGACTTTGCTGAATGTTTCTGTCTAATTCCAAGATAAGGGAACAAAAGAACCATTATACAGTGCCAAGGAGTACAAAGTCAAAAGGGCCCAAACCAATCCAGGTAGTATTGATTAACTCTAAGTCATTATGAAAGGACTTGTACCTAGTGTGAGACTCAAGGTTGTAGTGCTTGACATATGTTAAGATGTAGGATGCCTTCTATGCACACTCTTTGTGAAATACTCACAGACAAGTACCAAAGTTTGGCTATCATCCTGACTCCCCCTATCCCTGAGAATGATGAAAAATCAAACTAGAGAATGATACTTCCCTATCACACAAAAATTTAGTCCTTTTTTCTCTCTTATAGTATGGCAACTTCCTGTAGTTTTGACTGCAAATGGATAATGCATTTTGTCCTACAGACTTGTGGGATAGACATTACTTTAATTATAATGGCCCTGATTCAAGGACCTGTTATAGATTTGTTTTTTCTTTTGCTTAGAATTTTTACACATAAGACTTTGATAGTCTATATTTCATTCAGAAATTATCTTTTCTCTTTTATTTGGACTTTTTTATGTTTTTGATTTCTTTTGCCAATTGATTCATACACTTCATAACTCAGACATGCATTCATTCCTAAGTGATCCCTGTGTTTTTTTCAATACCCTCTTCAGAAGGGAATGTATAATTATTCTAAACTGCAAAGTTTAAATCCTTTTTGAGAGTAATTTTAGGTTAAGAAACATGATACCTCTCCAAATCCAGAAAGTGATCTGTTTGGAGAAGGCACCATGATGATGCCTACACAGACAACATGTTGCACCAGAAGATCCAGAGTGAACTTTGGGATGTGGTGGTTTGAACTGTGTGGGGTTGAATGCATTTGTTTTATATGTATACGCTAATGCCAAAGGGGATGCCAAAGGCCCCCTAACTGGCTTTTTGTCAATGCATCTAGCAATCATTGGTTTTTCTCTCTTTTCCTCTTATCCTCAAATTATTGTTATTTCAAAGTTGGTATGTTTACAAGACCCACTGGAGAGATTAGTCTTCTGTGGGTCTCAGGGGGGAAATGTATATTTGAAAATCTGTTTCCCTAAAAAAAAAAAAGAACTACATTTCCCAGGAGCTCACTAACTTCCTGTCATTATATACTTTCTCTAGACAGGGAATAAATATTCAGTGGCCAGTCCTGCCTGCCTCTTTCTTTGGCATGCAGTGAGTATGGTGGTGGTGGTGATTTTGAAATGGCTTATTTAGCCATGGGCACATGGGTTTTATTTTGTATCCTCTTTATTCCTTGATTTCTAATGATCATTTAATAAACCTCCTAAATTGTAATATTTTTATTATTTGAGATCTAATTTTAAATTTTACAGGAAGCAAAGAAATAAAATAGAGAACCACCCAAGAAAGAGAATTGGGGATATTTTTTTGGTTGTCCATGCAATAATAATAGCCATAATAATGGCAATAAACATTTATTATCTACTATGTATGAGGCAATGTGCCAAGCACAGGGAATACAAATACAAAAAAAAAAGAATTACAGTTTCTGCCCTCAAGGACCTTACCATAGGAAAGACAAAACAGAAAAGAAGCTGAAAAGTAAAGGAGGAAGAAAGAATGTTACCCAGCAAAGGACATGAAAGAAGAGTCCGAAAGGGTACAAACAAGATAGAAATGAAAATTTGGCTGATCTGGTCCTCCCCTTTTAAATGTAAGTTTGGGAATTCACAACTCTATCTTCTAAATCAGAGGGGCAAAGGGTAAGGGTGAGGTGTGAGTACCAAGTCTGATCGGATTGTGGGGGATAAGGCATTTTCCACTGATGAGGTTCATGGGCCATGATAGCATAATGTAGAGAAGTCCAAAGAAATACAAAGTAGTGCAATCAGGGGATATATTATAATAGCTATAATAATAGCTAATATTTATATAGCACTTAAAGGTTTGTAAAGTGCTTTGCATATATTACATCTATTCATATTACATCACTCCCAGCAGGAAGGAAGTACTAGTCACAAGACCCAACTGCCACTCCTAGTTGGCCCCTTCCCCCACAAACTGTCAGTCTTGTTTCCTTTCCACATCCTATATGGTCACAAGAATCTAATACAAAGAAAACACAAGTGGAATCAAAGGAAAAACAGAGTTTGCATATTATTAATTTAATGAATGACAGAAATGTTTTGGTGAGTTCTGGCTAAACTGGAAAGTGCTTTGGGTACTTGCCCAAGGTCATAAATCTAGAAGTATTAAGGACCTCAGGGGCCATATGTTTCAACTCTCTTATTTTACATAAGAGAACACTGAAGCCTGAGGGTCACAGAGTAAAGTGGCTTACTTTAGGTCATACAGGTCCTTTGACTCTAGAAAGAGTTCAGGTTTCATTTTGCTTTCTTTTATTCCTTACTGAAGCAAGTGACCTCCCAGGCTGTCCAGTGACTCCACAGAAACTAATACCGTCTGTCAGTTTGTCTGTTTCCAACATCATTACTCACTTCTCCCATAAAAGTTCTAGAGAAAACATTTCGTTGTTCTAAGACATATCTATCATCAGTTACCCTTACAAAGTCCAAAGACTAATAAGAAAAAACAAAATAAAGGATGTTTTTTATTAGGCTCATGAAGAGAACTATTCTAACCCTTTCATTTTACAGATGAGTGAATTAGTAAGTGAAGTGACTGGGCCAGAGCTTGGTTATCTCAGCTCAGCATTTCTGACATAAAATCATCATTTTTAAATGTTAAATATTTCTTGTTCTTATGCTAGCCAACTTTGCCTTTGAGAGCTTTTTCAGAAAAAAATATGATTACCTCTTTTAAAAAAGGGAAAAAGGAAGAAGAGGCAAGACTAAGACTGGTCTTTTTAATGTTCTCTAGTTCAATGGGATTGTAGAGTTTAAAGTGGAAAGGACCTCAGAGATCATCTAAGCTAGCCACTTTTTAACAATTGAGGAAACTGAGGCTCAATGATAAGTTCAAAATTACACAGGCTATATGTGTCAGGCATAGGATTTAAACACAAGCCCTTTCACTAAAGAGCTAGGGATCTTTCTATTCTATCTTACCACTCTGCCAACAAGCATATTCTAAAGGACATTGTTTAAAACCAGGGAGTGTCTTGCCTCCTCTCCCCATATCTACACCTGATTTTCTCTTTGGAATTATCTTGCAAATGAAATACAGTGGGTTTACCCCTTACACCCCACAAAGGAAATAATCCTTTTGAAATTTGAACAGTAACAATGAGAGGGTGAGAGAAAAAAAGGTGAAAAGGCAGAAAACATGAAGGAAAGGAAGGGAAAGAAGGAAGGAAGGAAGGAAGGAAGGAAGGAAGGAAGGAAGGAAGGAAGGAAGGAAGGAAGGAAGGAAGGAAGAAAGGAAAGAAAGAAAGAAAGAGAAGAAAGAAAGAAAGAAAGAAAGAAAGAAAGAAAGAAAGAAAGAAAGAAAGAAAGAAAGAAAGAAAGAAAGAAAGAAAGAAAGAAAGAAAGAAGAAAGAAAGAAAGAAAGAAAGAAAGAAGAAAGAAGAAAGAAGAAAGAAAGAAAGAAAGAAGGAAAGAAGGAAAGAAGGAAAGAAGGAAGAAAGAAAGAAGGAAAGAAAGGAAAGAAGAGAAAGAAAGAAAGAAAGAAAGAAAGAAAGAAAGAAAGAAAGAAAGAAAGAAAGAAAGAAAGAAAGAAAGAAAGAAAGAAAGAAAGAAAGAAAGAAAGAAAGAAAGAAAGAAAAGAAAAGAAAGAAGGAAGAAAGAAAGGAAAGAGGGAGGGAGGGAGGGAAGGAGGGAGGGAGGGAGGAAGGAAGGAAGGAAGGAAGGAAGGAAGGAAGGAAGGAAGGAAGGAAGGAAGGAAGGAAGGAAGGAAGGGAAGGAAGGAAGGAAGGAAGGAAGGAAGGAAGGAAGGAAGGAAATAGAAAATAGAGATGTGATTGAGGTTGGGGCAGAGAGAAATGATTGTGGGAGGAAGAGATCCCACCCCCCACCCCCCCAATGAAATGAAGACTTTTTTTAATAAGTGCAGGAAGAAGACAGAAGGGAATCAGAGCAGCTCTTGTTATATTCTCCCCGCCTGGGTTTGCACATAATGAAAGGGGTAGGCAATTGGATGGGCCTAGCAGCAGCCACTGTTCAAAGGAAGAACCTGTGACCTCCTTAACAGCAGGGGACCCTCCACTGCTCTGATGACACAAATATGGAAATGACTTGGACGAGGAAGGAGATTCTCATGGAACGTGGTGGAGCCCTTCGGCTTTCTCTAAACTACAATGTTCTCTCATCAGTCACCTCTTGCCCTCCTCTCCGCTGGCACCCTCCTCCCTATCAGAAAGCTGCTGAAGTTGCCAGGACACAAAGGTGAAGGGTCGAGAGAGTCTCTAGTCCATCTTGTAGGGAGATGGCTCTGATTCATCATCTGGATGACAAAACACTGTTAATGGCACCAATAAAGAAGTGTGAATGTAATTTTCTCCTCCGTGTTATTGTCTGGGTAGCTGGCATATTATTTACCAGATCAACTGGCCAGTCAGGATCACTCAGGAAAGCCCGGTCTGTCTCTCCCTGCGGAAAGGTTCTTACAATTTGGGTTAGACATGGCGGGTCCGACGTAGGGAGGGGCACTCAACTCTCCTCTACTCTCTTTCCCAGGGCGTGAGAAGGCACCTGGGAAACCCGAGAGAAGTAATCGATGGGGTTCGGAATAGCTCCCCCCGCCCCCATTCTGTTCTTTGATCTTTTCAGTGTGGGCTAGGGAGGGGCGCCTCCACATTTGGATAACGTTGGCGATTGAGAGAGAGAAACAGCACAAGATGAAGGATTCTCCCGTCCAAATTTCCAAAACAAAATTTAGTTTAGTCGTCAGTGGACTGAAATCTTCCGGAAGACCGAGGCTAGAACCCCACCCCTACCCCTTGCAGGCTCAGTGACACTCCGCAAGCCACTTAACCTTTCTTAATTTAAGCTTCTGGAGCTGTAAAATGAAGCTATAACACGTAGGTACCTAGTACCTCCTGTAGCTGTGGTGCTGACTGCAGAACTCTGGATATAAAGTGCTTTGTAAACCTTAAAGGGCCATATACTGTCATCATAATCATAATCACAACTAGTGTGGATGTCCTGCTTGGAGGTTTACAAAGCACTTTACAGGTATTATCTCCTTTTATCCTCAGCAGAATGCTGGGAGGAAGGTGCCATTCTTTATCATCTCCATTTTACTGATAAGAAACCAGAGGCAGAAGAAGTGATGAGCAGGTTAATTGGGGAAAAAACCAACATGGAAAATCCCACCTGAAATTATGGATTGTGACATGAGCAGGACCAAGAGATCAGATAGGCGGCAACCAAAACATTGCTTGAAGAGTGACTTGTGATTGTCTACTTCCAGGAAAAAACTGATAAGTAGAAACAAGCAAGGCATAGTTTTATATACACATACATACATATATGCATATATATATATATGTATGTATGTATGGTCAAATGATGCCTGCTCTCCTGCAGAAAGAGCTGGGAACTTTAATGTGATGAGTTACATTTAAATTGGGTTTAAATGAGTCAAATGATTAATCATTATTAAATTTCATTTATTAAAATATCAATGATTAATTTGATTAAATGATTAATTATCAAATTAAATTTTAATCAATCAAATGATTATTTTAAATTATTAATTGACTACATTCGCATTATTAAATCAATTTTAAATTAATCAAATAATTAATTAATTATTTTTAAGGGACTTGAAGTAGATAGAGGTTCCTAACACTAGCACTGCTAACTAGCTGCATTATCTCCTGCCTCCTAAGAAGAGAGCCCCCAAATCTCAGTCCTCTATCTTCCTTCCTTTTTCTTCTCCTCTTCTTCCTTTGTTTCCCCTTTCTTCTTTCCTTCCATTCTTCCCTTCTCTCTTTTGGCATCTCATTTACTCCTGTGTGTAGTGTAATGAGTAGAGCTTTGGATTTGAGTCCAGGAACATCTGGGTTCAAAACTTGTTTGGGGGGGGGAGCTGGGTGGCTCAGTGGATTGAGAGTCAGGCCTAGAGATAGGAGGTCCTGGATTCAAATCTAACCTCAGACACTCCTAGCTATATGATCCAGGGCAAGTCACTTGATCCCCATTGCCTAGCCCTTACCACTCTTCTGCCTTAGTATTGATTCTAAGACTGAAGGTAAGGGTTTAAAAAAACAAACAAACTTGTTACAGATACTTAGTAGCTGAAGAATACTCAGCAGATCACTCTAGGACTCAATTTCTCCAGGGTCCATTCCAGCTCTAAATTCATTCTCTCAATTTCACCTCTATATAGATGATTCCCAGATCTATACACTGAACTCCAATTTCTTTCATGGACTCATGAACTAGTCAAACACACAACCAAAAGGCCAAATGCATCCTGTGACACTCATAAGTGCAACCTGAACCAGATTTTTTGAAATATTAACACTATAATTTTTAAAAATATAGATAACATTAAATTTAAAACAAAGCCAATAATGTAGTTCATAGAAATTCTGATGTTCTTTGGATGGCCCCTATTTCTAATTGAGTTTGATACTTTTATTCTGGATTTCCAAATACTTTATTTCCCTACTTCCTCTAGCACTTTCAGCTTCATGAGGCAGTAAGGCATAGTGGCCAGCTAGTTGGCCCAGTGGATAGGCACTAAGCCTGGAGTCAGGAAGACCTGAGTTTAAATCTTGCCTCAGACACTTACTAGCTGTATGACTCTGGGTACATCCCTTAACTCTTCAGTTTCCTCTTCTGTAAAATGAGCTGGAAAAGGAAATGGCAAACCATTCCAGTACCATTGCCAAGAAAATGCCATGAACTGAATGGTTCATGGGGGCATGAAGAGTCAGACAGGACTGAGCAATCACAAAGGTATAGTGGTATAAACACTGGTTTTAGAATCAGGTCTAGGTTCAAATCTTACCTCCTTTACTCCCTGAGTGACATTGGAAAAGTCACTTTATCCCTCTTTGGTCCTTAGTTTGCTTATCTATAAAATAAGGGGGTTGGTCTAGTGAACCTCTAAGTTTCCTTTCAGCTCTAATCCTATGATCCTTCACTCAAACTAAACGCAAATTACTCATATAACTTCTCGTCTCAGATTTCCCATTTCTTTTGATAACTCCAACAGCCTTCCAATCACTCATTCTAGAAATTTTAGAGTTATCTCTTCTCTTTCCTTCACTTTCTACTACCAATCAGTTGCCAAGTCTTCTTGATTCCACTTCCTTGTGTTCATTCCCTCCTCACACCGCAATTGTTCCAGATTATTTAGATCCTCACAGCTTTTGTAAACTTTTGAAATAGCTGTTTTCAGTTCACATATTTTAATCTCCTCAAAATATTCTAATCTCCAAACTAGATCAGTTGCTGTTCCCTGGAGGAAGAGAGTGCAGTCTATACTGAATCCTAATCCTTTAAGAGGAAGATCATTCTCCCACATAGAAGTATGCAATGGCTCACTATTGCCAATTAGGATATGAACAGGGTCCAATAGGACAAAACAAAAATTTCTCAAATGGTTTTTTAGGGACCTGAACAATCTGGAAACACTTTAACTCTTCAAGTCTTACTTTGTAATATTTCCCTTCATATACTCTGAGGTGTAACTTAAATAGACCTAATTAATTAATTAGTTGCTATTTTAAAATTTTCTTCCTTTCTTCTCTGACCTCTGTGTATTCATGAAGACCATCTCCCATGTCTCCAGCTGCTCATTCCTTCCTCTTCTCTGTTTTGGGGAATGCTTCTCTCCCTTTGAAGGCCCTCTTAAGCTCTACTTCCTCTGGATTTTCCATCACCCCCTACCTGAAAGTGACATCTCTCTTATAATATTTATTACTTTTTGTCATACCTCTCAAAAAGATCATAGATTGAAAAGCAGGAGGGATTTTAGAGACTCTTTTGGCTGACTTCCTCTTTTTATGTAGGAGAGATGTTTAAAGAAGGCATAGAGGTATTAAATGATAAAAACAATATTTGAACTCGGGTCTTATGATTGTATATGTGCTCGCTAAGGTGGTGCAGTGAATAGAGTTGAGCCTGGAGTCAGGAAGACTCATTTTCCTGTTTCAAATCTGGGCTTAGATATTTCCTAGCTGTGTGACCACAGGCAAGTCATTTAACCCTGTTTGCCTCAGTTTTCTCATCTGTAAAATGACCTGAAGAAGGAAATTGTGAACCACTCCAGTTTCTTTGCCAAGAAAACTCCAGAAGATGTCACAAAGGATCAGACATGGCTGAAACCACTAAACAGCAATGACAACCTGTGACTATATCCCATGCTCTCTCCCCTGTATCATATTACCTTCTTTAACCTTATCATGCTTCTGTACATGTTTCCCTCCTTTATACCCAATTAGATTAGAATCACCTTTACAGCAGAGCTTCTTTTGTTTTTCACTTGGTATTTCTAGGGCTCTGCACATTGCTAGCTTATGCAAAGAAGGCTTTTAATCCATTTTTGCTGAATTGAGCTTCAGATTATTGTTCCATTTGTTATCATGGAATCCACGGGTCAAATTCACTACATGGAAACTTATTAAGGCAATATGAATGAAATGCATTTTCTCATAGAAGCCCACAAACAAAATAGCCCCAAGTGTCATTTATTGTAGAGAATTGTCAGACTTTCTCTTTTCTGCACCTTCCTCTTATGTTTAAAATGAGTTTTCCCAAGTTAATTGCCTAAGTGAAGACTCAAGCAATTAACTAAGTAACTGAATGGTTACCTTAAAGGTTGACTCCCAAAGGGTGGGGAATGTTCTCCAAAGGCTCCGAGTATTTCATACAGAATTCTCCTCAAGGTTTTATTTGTCTATGTGAACTCCTGCTAGGAAGCAACTTGATAAAGTGGTGAACTGAGCCAGATTGCAAATCAGATCTTTTCTGTGGGAATGACTCTCTCACCAGACTGTAGCTGTCCTAAGCCAACTTTCCCATTCAGTGCCCCCATTAAATGCAGCTAATTGATGCAATCTGTATACAACAAGAAAATTCTCTTTGTGGTGCCAAATAGGAAGTGATTGTCCAGTCTTTTCAGTCCTGTCGGACTTTTCATGATCCCACTTGAGGTTTTCTTGGCAGAGATCCTAGAGTGGTTTGCCATTTCCTTCTCTAGCTCATTGTACAGATGAGGAAACTGAGATAATCAGTGGCTAAGTGACTTGTTCAGAGTCACACAGCTAAGCTACTCCAGGTACCTTAAGCAGCTTGATGTGGTTGAAAGGATTTGAAGTCCCAGGACTTGGGTTCAAATGCTGATTCTGTTACTAATTAGCTGTGTGACAATGGGCAATTCACTTGTCTGGAATTTGGCTTCCCCCCTCTATACTATATATATATATATATATATATATATATATATATGTATATATGTATATATATGTATATATATACATATATAATTCAAAATTTATATTTTAAAAGGAGGAATATTTTTATATTTATTTAATATTAATTTAATATATTTAAAAGACTAGATGAGCTCTGAAGTCTCTTCTAGCTCTAAAAATCCATATGCCTATCTACTAAGGACAGTTTCAGATATTTCAGTTGATATACCCTATTGCTAAGCAAATATACCAAGTGTCCCCCCACACCCCCTCCAGAAGGGGAAGCTGGGAGTGGGTTTAGACTCCACGACAGTCCATATAGAAGCAGAGACCTTCACTGGAAAGCCTGGGCAGGAGCAAGAGTTAACAGCGGCACCATTGTAAGCTAATAACCAGCACTGGAATGTGATGTACAGAACTGCCGAGATTTCTATTGTGCATTACACATTCAATGGGGATGAAAAGGAGGTGAGGTGTTGGGTATCTGGAGGTCAGAGAAAAAGGCCAAGAGTCAGAAGGGTCTGAGCTGAGTGCTTTGTGCCCTTGTGTAAGTGACTTGACTTTCTTGTCCCTTTTCATGACCTTGAACAAGTCCCTTAACTTCTTTATTCATCTGGGCAGGCAAATGTACAGGGGGGAGAAACAAGATGTCACGAACAGCAAATGTTGTGTCTGAAGCAAGCTCCTCTAGGGAAATAAATTACAGTCCTCTCACCCCCACCAAAAATGTTTTTTTCACAGTGTGGCTAAAGGTGCCATTTTTTAATAACATCATTGGAATATCAGCTCCTTGCAAAATACAGTGGGACAAATGGCTGCATGCCTTTTTGTGACATAATAAAATAAGATAATCATGTGCAAAGCTCCAAGCCAAGATTTCTTGTAAAGAAAAAAAGGACCCCCCTCTCTTTTTTCTTTTGCTTTCATGAGTATGTAAGCAAAATGTAGGTATGTGCACTGGAGAGCAGAAGCCATTAGGGTGATGTTCAGTGGGGGAAGGGAAGGGAAGGGAACAGAAATGCCTACAGTTGGATCATCCTACAAAATGAAACTCCTTTCCTGTCTTTACCCAGAGGTGAGTTGTTCCTCTTTCTCTTTGAATTACACCAGTGGTCATCATGGTGGTGTGAGTCTGCTGGAGTTGGTCCCAGTCCCCTCATGGCTTAAAGCCATGCCACTCTAATTTGAGGAGAGAGCTGAAAGGGTGACAGGCATCCCAACATGGAAGACAAGTAGGGCATTGTTTACTGTCCTCTTCCTCCTTCCCTTTGGGCAGCAGCCAGCATCTGTCATCTGGGCTGCTAGGTATGTGTCGTTACCTAGCCAATTATGTATCGTTACCTCCTATATCCCCAGTTCCTTGCATATGAGTGAGTACCAAAGACTCAACCTCAAGGGAAAGTCCTGGGGATGGACTTTGTTGGAGAAATGGAAGAGGAGATCGACAAGGAAGATTTCTGTGCTTGGCTTAGCCACACTTCCCTCCCAGCCCCAAACCCCAATATAACTGCAGTGATTCTCATAGGGAGGATTACTGTAGTAGAAAGGGTGATGGCCCTAGTAGTAAGGACCTAGTTTCAAATCCTGTTTCTGCTATTAACTCACCTGAGTGGGGAACATCACTTCTCTCTGTCTGGAAAGGACCTGAAATATCTTCTAGTCCGACCACTTCATTTTACAGATGAGGAAACTGAGGCCTGTGAAATTAAAGTCAGTTGGCCAAGATCACACAGTAAGCAGCAGAATGAGGATCTAAACTGAAGGTCTCTGTTTCCAAATATAGTGGGGGGTTTTGGGTGGAGGGAATATGAGGAAGTGCCAAAAAGTGATTAAGGGATTTTTTCATTCCTTACCAAAAACTTCAGATTGCTGTTTAGATAGACATACAGTATTTCAGAAAGAAAGGGTGGAGGCGGGGAGAGAGAGAGAGAAAAACAGAGACAGAGACAGAGAGAGAGAGAGAGAGAGAGAGAGAGAGAGAGAGAGAGAGAAGGAGAGACAGAGTGAAACAAACAGAAACAGAAGATGGCACAGAGAGAGAGTGAGAGAGAGAGAGAAAGAGAAAGAGAGAGACAGAGAGAGAGAGAGACAGAGAGAGAGAGAGAGAGAGAGAGAGAGAGAGAGAGAGAGAGAAGAGAGAGAGAGAGAGAGAGAAAAGAGTAAGAGGGGGGGGGAGTAATCAATGTGAGAAGTACCTATCCCTGATATGAATGAGTTAAAGGATTTTACCTTCCAAGCCAGCTAGCTAGTATCAGCCAAGAACAGAATATTGGACTTGGAATCAAGAAGACCTGAGATCAAATCCTACCTCATGCTTATTGACTCTGTAACCCTGGGCAAGTCACTTAAGCTGCAGTTTCTCTTAATCTATTTCACAAGGTATTGTGAGGATCAAATGAGGTAACACAAAGAGCCCTCTGCAAAACCCAAAGCACTCTATAGATGCTAGTTAGTATTATTATAAGGCATCAATTCATCCACCCTCTGCTCTCTATGGATTTATGTAGTAATTGAAACAAAGATACTTTTAGAAATTTCCCTAAAAGGGATATGTCAAGGTATCCTTCTGATCTGTGTGGCTATTTGTACACTCTCTGGATGCTCTTCCCTTCTAAGACTAGATTTCCTCACACCCTGGTTTGTCTCAACATGCACAGTGCCCTATGATACCCATGACTTGTCATTTAGATTATTTCCTGCAAATAGTTTAGAAGAACATCACACATCCTGGAGTGACTTGACCTCACAGAGTGTGGTTGGCACATGGGAAATATAATCAGCAATCATCCCTTTTCAATCAGGTATATGTTTCCAGCACCCTCAAAAAGGGAAAGAGGCAGCTGTGGGTCTGGTGGAAAGAGTCTTAGACACAGTTTCAGGAAGTGGTGGTGGAAAGACCCCTGGCACTGAAGTCATCAGCCCTTGATTCAAATCCTGTTTCTGATGTTTACTATCTGTGTGACTTTGGGTAAGTCACTATCTACTTTGAGCTCCTAAAATGGTCAGATTACATGACCTCCACAGTACCTTTCAGCTCAAGATTTATGATCCTATAATTCAAATCCTGTCTCTGTCCCTTATGTCATGTGTGTCCCTGAAGTCATTTTGTTATTCCTCATCTATAAAAGGATGGGGTTGAGCTAGGTGACTTCTAAGGTCTCTTCTAGTTCTAAAATTCTGTGAATCCAATCTGGTGCTGGACTAACAATTTTACTCCCTTCATCTATAATCTCCAGAGAATTTAAATTGAGACACTCCTGAACAATAATGGAATTCATCTAAATGAGATTCATCTAAAGGGCATATATGAACAGGTTGAAACGCTTTACACATGATGAGAAACTACAAAGGATCACTGAGGTAAAGGACTACATCAAAGAAATGCATAAATGGAAAAGATCAATCAATCAATAATCATTTATTAAGCATCTACTATGTATATGGAACTAGAGCTGCAAATATAAAAGTCTCTGCCTTTAACTATTACTACTGAGTTATTCATATGGGGAGATCCAGGGAGAACCAGGAACTGCTCACATGGTATCCTCATGCTATCACAGAAAATCAAGGAAGGACCCAGTGCATTGGGTGGAAGTTTGGCAGGGTTCTTGGGTGAGAGTCACATGAAATATGCAAACTTGGTTGGGGTTCAATCTACATCACTGAAGCAAATATCCACATGGATGAGGTCATAAATCCATTTGAATATTTTAGTATGTTGATTCTCGGCACAAAAACATATTAAGAAAAGATTTATTGCTGACCTGTGTCCATCAGAGAGAAGGTACTCCTTTGCTTGAAAAGCCTCAAATAGTCTTTACTAGAAAAGCTGGAAACCTCACCCAGTGGGTTTACTCTCCTCAGGAATATCTCCCCGGAATGAATAAGTGATATTAATTCAAGGGCTCATTAACGAGATGTGCATACAGAACGGCTGTGGATGGCACGCTGCTAACTACCTCACTTGCTGTGAACTGTCATTGATCCCAATGACAGGTGGTCTTGTTAGAAAAATTAGAAAATCTTGGAAATCTAAATGGCCATGACAGCCAGAATGAAATAGATTGCCTTCTTTGAGGAACAATGGAAAGGAAGATAATTTGCCTGTTCCTGAAGAGGTGCAAATATTTCCATCGTTCCCAGAGCACTGTATGTATTAATCATCCTTTCCAAATAGCTCCCAAGTCACACTTATTGGATAAAGCCCCATCACACTCTCCAATACCAGCAAAGTTCATTGAATAGTATGGTGATGTTGCCATGCCAGCTCAGGTAGACTACTACTCCTTTTACGTCTGCCATGATCCATATAACATCTGTCATTAGCATTAGATTTCGACCAGCTGTGATATATTCCTGTTAGTCTTATGGGTTTTACTTCTTCATCTTTCATGCATTTTATGATCCAATCAAAGTGGGTGATTAGCTCTTCCCTGATTTCTATGTCATCTAACACTTCCATGCATTCATACAAGCTATCTATCCCCTAAGTCTGGGATGTCCACTCTACACATCTTAAGCCTCTCAGAATCCTTAGATCTTTGAAACTCAGCCTTTGTGAATTTCTTGATCTCTCCTACTGAGTCTTATCTCCTTCTTCTCATTTGTCCAAAGCACTTTCTTTGCCTCTTTCCTTTGTCTTATTCTTTCACTACCTTACAATATGCTTATTTTTTGCACATATTGTGTCCTATTATTGCCCCCTTCCACCTATCAATAGAATATAAGCCCTTTGAAGTCAGGGACTATGTAATTTTTTTTATTCCGGTATCCAGAATACCCAGCAAAGTATCATGTACATCCTCCAATGCCTCTCTGTTATGTTGAGGATAGGACCACTTCCTCCAATGGTGAGTTGGAGATCCAGCCACACTTCCTGAACCTATTTTACTCTTGCTCATGTTCTTCCATAAATCCTCAATTGGGGATTTAATTAATGTAACATTCTATGAATACTACCGTATCCCACAGCCCTTCCAGCTGTTATCTATTACTCTTGCTACATGAATAGCCTGCCTTATTTCCTTGACTTATGTTTCTTTAATATCTCTTCTGCCATTTCTTGAATACAAGTCATCATCAGTAATATAATGCACTTGTTCCTTCTTTGTCCTTTCAGTGAACTTCAAATTTGATTTCTTAGAAATTGCTGTATTCTATAATTCCAATATATGTAGCATCACTAAGAGAATATTGGTGTTTAAAGGGTAATTTTTTTTCATTTCGGGAAGAAGATTGGAGCTTTGAAGGTTCTGTACAATGCTCTACATATAGTAGCTGTTTTGTAGGTATTTGTTGAAAACCACCCAAATTTCTATTCCATTTGCCAAAAACAAGTTTTCATGGAATTCCTGTGGCCTCTAGTATAAAATGCAAACTCCTCCATCTTCAACTTGAATTGCCTTACAACCTGGCTCCAATTTCTGTTTTCAATGTTTGCTCATACCCCTCACACTTTACATTGCAGACATACTGCCCAACTTGCCGTTCCCATTGTCAATAATATCTCAACTCTCACATATGTGCTTTTCTACAAAATGCTCCCCTATATTGGAAATATTCTCCCTCCTCATCTGTATCTTGTAGGATATGTTACTTCCTTTAAAGAACTGTTCAGGATCTTAGTTATGTGACTACTTCTGCAATGGATGGAGGTCTTCTGGAATTCAAGACCAGCCCGTGCTCTATCTGCCATACCACTTGGTTGCCTGTAATGGAAGAGACATCTTAAAGTCAATGTGCCTAAAACAAAATGCAGAATCTTTTCTCCCAAACTTTCTTCTTTTCTGAACTTTCCTATTTTTGTCTAGGTACCCACATTTACCACTTCAGAGTCATTCTTGACTCATATTTCTTACCCAGTGTATAAAGTTAATTTCTGAGTTTGGTTATTCTCTCTCCATAGTTCTCTCCCATATGTCTTCTCTTCTCTCCACTCCCACAATCACAACTGTAGTTCAGGCCCTCATCCATCACTCCTCACCTGGACCATTACATTTAACTTCCCAGTTGTTTCCTGTGCCCTGTTCTCCTTTACTCCCCAATCCAACTGACACACAGCTACCAAAGTACGTTTCCTAAAATATGGAATGAATCCTACAACTTCCTAATCTAATAAAATCCAGTGACTCCCTCACTGAATATCTCTAGGATCACATATAAAGTCCTCTGTTTGGTACTGAAAGCACATCACAACCTGGTTTCAACCTAAATTTCTAGTGTTATTATACATGATTTCATTTTGCATACTCTCCATCTTCTTTGGAATATGCCATTTTCTACATATATCTGGGCTTTTGCACTGACTGCCTCTGATGCCTGGAAGGTACTCTCTCCTCTTCTTCAAATCCCTAGTATCCTTCAAAAATTAGCTCAAATGACAGCTTTAATATGAAGCCTTTATTGATTCCCACAAATGCAAGTGCTTTCCATACCATAAATTATTTTGTACAAGGAGTTTTAAAAGTCTCGGAGCAGTATGATGTTTTCATCAACTAAAGACTTTGGGGACATCTTGCATTTATTTTGTACATACTTATACATGTATATACTGTCTTCACCAATAAACCGTAAAATCTTTGAGGGCAAGAATTCTTTCTTTTTTGTCTTTGTATCTACTCCCTTGACCAATCACTAGCATAGAATAGTCATTGATTAATTAGCAAATACTTGTTGATGGAATGATTGATTGATTTGTGCTTCTCAAGCTCTCTTCCCCCTACACTGAAATATCTTGGAAATCCAACCTTGTGGAAAGCCTCCATCACAAAAATGAAGACCTTTAGTGACCACACATGTCTGCATTTTTACCTCATTTGAGCAGGATTATTTCTGTTGTCATATTTTTCATGAAATCTCAAATCATTTTGATATATGGTTGGGAAACCCTTTTTGGGAAAATATGTTGACAGGGTTTTACTTTAATAAATTAATGCTTTTTGTAATCAACAAAGCATAAATATAATACCGTTTGATATTTCCTAATTTTTAAGTCAATTGCAAAAGAGTAAAGGTGGTGGCCCATAATTGAATATTACTAATGAAAATCTATTTGTCACCTAGTAATACCCTCTTCAAAATTTATATAGAGGTAATTTACATAAAGATTTTGTGTGGGTGAAAAAGTAGGTATATAGGTTAGTTATTAATATTTAATTCATTGATTTTTAGTATTAAGAAGTTTAAGGATTTTTCCGTTCCTTTTATGTCTTCCACTCTTTTAGACACCGTTCATATTATTTCTTCAGTAAATTCACAGTTGTGTTTCCTTTGCCATGAATCTCTTCTTTATACTCTTGGTCTGGTTGCTTTTCTCATCTTTATTCTCAATGCCATTTGTATTTCTTTTATAAGGATCTCTAAGACTGTGATTTTAGGGTCCACGTGTGGTGGTGTTATTGTTTTTAATGGCCATTGCAGTTAGTCATATCTTTACAAATCTTTTCTGTTTTTTCTTTTTGTTTTTCTTCCTTTTTCATCTTTACATACTCTTTAGATAACTCTGATTAGTGGATCTCTTGCTAAGTTTTGTTTCAGTAAGTTTTTCCCTCCATGACTTCTCTTTCCTTTCTGAATGATACTGCTCATAATTTTCTATCATTTTTTGCGAGTTTTCCCATTGAGTTTATATTCCAAATTGGTGGTGTTTTTGGCTACCTTATCTCTCCTTTATCAAATGCAAATGCACTTTGTAAACTCAGTTGGTCTTGTGATAATAGTTTAATAGAAGTTAAACATGAATTTAAAAATATTTTGATCAATGTTGATGTCATTTGTGATGTCCATTTCCATTATTTATTGCTGAATGCATATTTAATACTGAGAATTAAATTTAATACTGGGAACACTGAGAATTGTTTCCATTTTATGCCATATATTTTTCTCATGATAATTCTTTCTTTTTGCTTTTTAATAATTCCTATCAAAATAGTCAGACAGCTAGTTCTGGGATAACCATTGAAACTTTAACAGATCTTTTCCTGTGTGCTAAAATAAGTATAATCTATTTCATTTTTTTTTTTGCAATTACATGATGCATGACTAGCACCTACCAATTATTTTCTTTAAGAAAATGATCATTATATAAAGTCACAAGGCTTCTGTGGAATCATCAAGTCTTTGGTCTCTCTCTTTTTAGGCAATTTCTTCACATACAAGCAAGTGGTGTATATATATATATATTATATGTAATAATATAATAATATGTGCATGTGTGTATAAGGATATCTATATTCAATAAGCATTTTAAGCCCCTTCTTTGTCTCAGCCACTTTTAATAGCTAGTATTTAAAGTGATGAAGCCCTTTATAAAATCTTATAAATATTATTCATTAAAATTAAATAAAATATTATTAATAAAATAAATATTATTTTATTTTATCTTCACAATGACCCAGTGAATTTAGCATTATTATTATTATCCCCATTTTACAGATCAAGGAACCAAGGCAGAATCAAGTGAAATGACTTATCCAGTATCACTCACAACTAGTAAGTAGTTAAGAGAGAATTTGAACTCAGGTCTTCCTCTTTCCAGGGCCAGCTCTCTGTGTACTGTGGCATATTTAACCATGCTAGGTAATGGAGATACAAAGAAAAAAATGACAGTCTCCTTACACTCAAGGAGCTTATCTTATTGGAGGGGGACATGTATTCAAATTAGCAAATCCAAAATATATCAAAGTGATTTCTGTAAAGAGGACCTTAGCAACCAGCAGTTTCAAGGTGAGTGTCCTGGGAAAGGTAGTCCTTAAGAAAGTTGGGGTTTCCAAAAGGCAGAGGGAAGGCAATGGGGAAACAGCTTAGGCAAAGGCGTAGGGGTGGGAGATGAACCGTCATATACCAGGAACCACAAGTAGTCTAGCTTGGCTCAGATCTAGAATGTGCAAAGGGAACAACACTGTCTGAGCCTTGGGGGTCATCTGGAGCCAGATTTTGAACATCTACAGATGCCAAGCTACAGGCAATGAAGACAGCAATGGAGAAACACGCCTGCACACTCAGCGCGCCTTTTTATTTGTATGTGTCGAGGGGTTATTTATGTACATGTACATAGACAGCCTTTCATTAAGAAGACAAATTCTGCCCCAAATTTGAATTCACGGTTGCCCGGCACCAACTGAGCCAACTTTAAAACACTCGCGAGCAAAGCATCCTCGTCTCTGCAAGGTCGCTTGGTTTTCGGCTTCTTCATCAGTCTTGCTATCTCTGATCCCATAGAGAGCTACAGGAAGGGCAGCCGCACAAATAAAGAGGAGCCTCTGCCTGCACATGGAAAGTAAGTGTCAACTCTCTGGAGCATCTCTGGTACCCGGGGCAGCCCCTTGACAGCGGATGAAACAGTATCACAGGCAGCCGGAAAACAGGCCAGCTGCTATGGTGAGATAACACGGAGACCTACGCCGCTGCCTTAGAAATCCGAGTAACAATACGTGAGCCTCCCCTGCTCTGGAGAAAGGATGAGAGTAAAATGTGTGAGAAAAGCCCAGTTATGTTACTCACTATTAGCCCCCACTGGTCAGTCAGAATCCATGTGGAGATCTCTATCTCCATGTACACACACACATACACACTCATTTGTACACACACATATAAAAACATGTATATGTGCCATCATCCACTCATACATTACACACACATATATAGAGGTGTAAATGCAGATGAATGCATACATATGCAGGCATCAACCTTTTGTATATTACACACTCATGTATATATACATGTATGTACACGTATAAATGCAAGTTTTGTTATGCACTTCTCATCCATCCCCATATTATACACATATGTGAACATACATGTGCATATTGTATACATGGGTGTATATAGATATAATTCACTAGTGTATTTACATAAGTGTGTATTATATGTATATAATACATGTTTATGTATTTGTCATACATGTGTACCTATATGTATATAACACAAACAAATGTGTATCTATTTGCCATTCACTCATATATTATACACATGTATGCATTAATAAAACATGCATTTATGTATTTGCCATCCATTCCTACATTATACACACATGTGTATAATTATACATACATGTATATTTAGACATTATCCACTTATATAGTACATAAATGTATATTATACATATAATACATGTTTATGTATTGTCACACATTAACATTTGTGTGTACAACATACATAAACACATTTCTATATTTGCCATGAATTCATATATTATACACATATGCATACATGTGTATACCTATAAATCCAAGTTTTATGTAATTGTCATCTATTCCTATATTATACATATGTACATATATTCATATATGGACATACATAGATGTATAGAGATATTCACTTATTCATTTATGTAAGTATATATTATACATGCACTATATTATGTATTTGTCACATGTGTATGACACATATATACATGTGTATATATTTCCCATCCACTCATGAATTACACACACGTGTGTGTATGCATGTGTATATACACATAACCACCTGCTCATATATTATGAATAAATACATGTGTGTGTATGGACACATGTATACTACATGCATATGGGCACGTGTATACTACATGTATTTGGACACATGTATACTACGTGTATGCACATATATAGACAAATACTTGCTTATGTCTTTACCGTGCACTCATATTATACACATGTACATAAATATGTTTATACATAGATAAATTGGAGTATGTGCACTATCATTTACTCCAATATTATGCCCTTAAATAATATGTATCAGGTATAATTCCTGTATATTATACATTGTATACATTTAGTTATTGGATATTATACATTGTACACATAAAATAGATAAAACATGTGTTATACATTGTATACGTGTAATTTATACTACATGTGAATATGTACATAAACACATTTTGTGAAATCACAACCACTCATACTCCACACACATGTATACATGTTTATACACATGAATATGGGCACATGTATGTATCATCTCCTTGTACATCATACATGTACACACATGTGTCTGTACAGGTTTGGTGTTATCCACTCGCCCATTATACATGTATGTGTACCTATATTGATTTTTGCAGGTATCTACAGGTAGAGATAAATATATATATAAACACACTTACACAGGGAGAGAGAATCACAGTTAACGTTGTATGGGGCTATTTTTTTCCGCTAGTATAATGAGGAAGGAGACAAACAGGAGAAGTTCCCTTGGCTAATTTTCCAGCCAGCAGCCGCTGCAATGTTCCCACCAGGAGAGACCAGAAGAGTGAGACAGTGATATAATAAATAATGGCTGGCTCTGCTGGTCAGGAGAAATTATCACTGTGCTTGGGGGACCCAAATACACGCTCAGCCAAGAAATGTAAGGGAAAACAAGTGGGGGCCGTGGGAGAGAACACAATTCAGTCACTCTGCTATGCCTCCAGAAGGCCATTCAATTAAGTCTGAATAAGATGGTCACGGGATGCTAACCCCACAAAACAGAGGGCTAATCAGCTGAAAGCAAGTTAAAAACCTACATTTTTATTCAGGAAAGAGGGTCACCAGACAGAGCCCCAGAACTGGCATTGCCATAAAATTTACAGGTTGGGGGAGGGAGTTCAACCTGGCTGTCCCTGACTTTACATAGCTCCGATTCGGAGTTATTTGCATTGATTTCTATACATTGGAGCAAAATGCTCCAAATCTCTCTCACTTCATGCTTGGACTAAAGGATGTTTTCTGTACAGTGGAGCATAAATTAGTGCATGGAGAGGAGACAGAGATATGGCCCTGTTGTACCTGGGGATGCACTATTTTATCCCTGTACTATGGTCCATCTTCTTTGCTTTAATGTGACACATGCTGCTATATCTGTGGAAAAGGTGGATGGATCCAAGGATCCAATGCATGATGAGTATGTAAAGGAAGAGCAGCAAAAAAAAAAGCATTTCTTTATTGCCCGTTCCACTGTGCTAAGCATTTTACAAATATTATCTCATTTGATCCTCACAAGCCTGAGAGGGAAAAATATTTTATAGCAAACTCCCCATATTAATGCCAAATGTGGTTTTTGGCTTTAGCCCTATAGTAGCTCAGAACTCCTGAGTTCAAATGATCCACAAGCCTCCCTGGTAGATGGGATTAAAGGCACATGCAGCTAACACCCAGCAGGATTTTATTTTTGTTCTGGTTAAATTTTAGCTGTGTTTATCTGAGTCATATTTTTTGGTCTCTGTCATTTGTTAGGTTTTCTATCTCTCTTATCTCCATGTCATTTACACATTTTATAAACATGACAGTTATTCCTTCATCTAAGTCATTGATAAAAATGTCAAACAGTTCAACAGAGATCACTTTTCATATTAAAAGTGATATGGATAGAAATGGCAAGGAGTCACATTTAGGTTTGTTAGAAAGAAACACTTTCTAGCAATTAGAGTAATCTAAAAATGGATGCAACTTGTCTTGGGACAAGTTATCCTTTCTTATCTGTAGTCTTTAAAAGTAAGACAGTTGTAAAGGGATTTCTTTCAGGGTAGGCATTGGACTAGAAGGTTACTAAGACCATTTTCAACACTATTCTGAGATCCTGTGATTCTGATTCACTCATTTCTATGTGTTCAATCTATTCATCTGACCAGATCTGAATCCTATTAACTGAATTATCATCTTGTTCACATCTGTCTTGTTCTCAAGCATCCCACAAGAGAATTTTGCCAAAGACTTAGTAAATATCCAAGTACATTTCAAGCATTCCCTTGGGCTAGTAACCCTATCAATAAAGGAAATGTGGTTAGTATGGCATGACCTTTTCTTGAAGAATCTATGCTTGGTCACTACTTCCTTTTCTAAATAAACATAAACCATAATTTTCATAAAACATTCTAACATTTGGCCAGGAATGATTCAAACTCACTGACGTGTAATTTGAATAAAGCAACTTCTTTCCATTTTGAAACTAAGGACAATATTTATCATCTTCATTCCGGTAGCATAGTCCCCATTTTCTCTTTTTCTTTTCCTTTTGTTGATTTATATTTTATTTTTATGTCAGATGCATTTACAAATATATCTCCTTCTTCTCTCCAACTAGAGAATCATCCATTCTAACAAAGGCTTAAGGAAATTAGAAAATAACTAGTAAAATTAAATAACACATCAATCAAATATGAAAGCATATGCAATTTTTTATACCCACCTCTTCCACCATAGCAAAAGAAGGAGTATAATGCATTTTCCTTTCTTTTATTCAACAAATTTGATCCTTAGTATTATACAGTATTCACTTTCATTTTGTTACATTTGTTGTTCTTTCTCCTTACATTGTTGTGATCATTGTATTTATTGCTTTCAAGTTTTGGTTACTTTGCTTCTGTGAATTTATCATAGTCGTTATTTCTTAAAAAGCAGAAGTGGTTGATTATATTTATGTTACTATGTGCTATTATTTATTTAGCCATTCCCCTTAGTTTCTTCAGTTGTAAAATGAGGATCAGATATTAAATAATTATAATACCAGTTAGACAAATAAAAGGGAAAGCTTTGTGCAAAAAGATAGGAGAAATTCAATGTGAGGGATTTGTCTTCTCAGAGTGAACAGAAAGATATAGAAGAGGTGGTACATAAGCTGGACCTTCACAGAAAAGAGGATCTCAGTGGGCTGATACATCTGTTTTAGACATGGGGAACAGTGACTGCAAGAACCTGAAAGTAGGATATGTCATGTTGGGAGTTTAATGAACAGCTATCAGTCTAGTTTGGTTGGCATATAACATGAAAAGAAGAGAGTAAGATGAAAAAAATATTTACCAAAGAGGAATGGAGCCAAATTTTAGAGGGCCTTGAATGACAATCTAAGTAAAATATCCTTATTGATGGACTTAATTCTAAATACAACCAGTTCAGCCTCAGGTAACCAATGGTATAGGAAATGTATGTTTTTCTCCCACTTTGTTTTCCCCATGTGCATAGTTAGGTGATATCTTTTACATTGCTGTGGATTTTCTTGAAGAGCTTTTATGTTGTTTCAGGATCCAGTGCAATCAGTGAAATGTCACATGGGAATAAAAATATTTCGAGTACTCCACCAATGTGAACCCCCCTTTTTGTTTCAATTTGACACAGTATACTTTTAATGTTAGCTGAATTCAGTTTCCAAGAATTTGAGCATTTACTCAATGAAGATTTTGGAGTGTTTGATTATACTTAAAACTATGAATTAAATTATGTTGCTTGGGTGTTTTAGTACTCAAAACAGCTAATGTTCATTTAGAAGAATGGATTGAATCTGAGAAAGTATAATTTAATAAAGAGGAAAGGAAAGGGTTTCAAAGCTCAATTACTCAAGTACAGGTTTGAAAAGTGTCTAATAAGTCTTGTGAAAGGCCCAGAAGGTCTTCAGAGATGACAAATTCATCGCCCTCAAGCTACCTCACATCTTTAACTGAAGACCAAACCAGATTAAAATGCAATTGGGAAGTCTTTAACAAAGTAAATAAAAATAAAATATAGCATTAATTATGTTAATTTGTAGTTTTCTAAATCAGTGTGTAGCCCATAGGGTTCTGTGTTTATTTTAGTTTGACATCATTGGTCTTAACAGACCACATGTTCAATAGAAGTCAAGAATTTACAGATAGCCCTGAAAAAATAAAACTAAGGCAATATCATACTGCTTTAATAGTTGTATCCAAAATGAAAGGGATGGTAACACCTCTGTACTCTTCCCTGGCCATACAACAACTAGAATATTGTGTTCACTTCTTAGGATACATTTTGGAAAGGACTTTGGCAAGTGAGAGGGTAATCTGAGGAAGGCAAAATAGGAAACCATGTAAACACTAAACCATACCAAATAATGATAGGTAGAAAAATCCACAAACCCATTCTCTTTTTAACATAGAGGAGAAATGGGAAGAACTTGTTCAATGATTTAAAAAACTGGAATGTGGCATGGAAAACAACTAAACTTGCTCTTCTTGGTCCCAGACAGTTTTAGAAAGGAGGATTTTGACTCAATATAAAGAAAACATTTCTACTAATTAAAACTATTCTAGAGTGGGCTAGGCTGGGTCAGAAGGTAATGAATTCTGTACCAATGGAGAATCCTTAAAGCAGAAACAGGATGACCATTTACTGGGAATTATGTTCTCTCATCCAAATACTTGATTGGTATAGGGAATTTCTGGTGAGAAAACTCCCTCTCCCAACACAATTGGGAATTGACTGCAAAGTATAGCTTTATAAAATTGTCTGGAGATGCTAAGGTGTTGAATGACTTGCTCAGGGTCGTACAACAAGTGTATGGCAGAGGCTAGACTTGGACCAGGCTATTTGGACCCCCTCCTTTTCCCCTCCCCCCTTCCAGAGCCAACAAGCAATTCCACTGCTTTATACATGTAATATCACTCAATACGTATTTCTCTATTCATTTTTGGAATAATATTTAAAAAACCCAAATCCCACATCCAATGTCCATATAAACAAGTGAAAAATCAAGTATTTTCCCTTTGCATTTCTACTCCCACAGTTCTTTCTCTCCATGTGGATAGCATTCTTTCTCATAAGTCCTTGGGATTGTCCTGGATCATTGCATTGCTATCAGTACCAAAGTCAATTATATATGATCATCCCACAGTGTTTCAGTCTCTGTATACAACCTTCTCCTGGTTCTGCTCATTTCACTCCACATTAGTTCATGGAGGTCTTTCCAGCTCATATGTAAATCAAGCAGTTTATCATTCCTTATAGCACAACAGTACTCCATCAACAGCATATACCACAATTTGTTCAGCCATTCCCCAATCAAGGGATACTACCTTGTTTTGCAATTTTTTTGCCACCACAAAGAGCGTGGCTATAAATATTTTTGTACAAGTCTTTTTCCTTATTATCTCTTTGGGGTATAAACCCAGCAGTGGTATTTCTGGATCAAAGGGCAGACAGTCTTTTAAAGCCCTTTGGGCATAGTTCCAAATTGCCTTCCTGAATGGTTGGATCAATTCGCAACTCCTCCAGCAATGTATTGGTTGGACCTGGCTATTCTTGATTCTAAGATTAGTTTGATATTCCCTGAAACATGCCATTTTGTCTATGTTTTAGCTATGGGTTGGACTAGATCACCTCTGAGAGACTTTCCTATAGTCTACTAGTCATAAGATCATAGGATTCTAGGTCTACAGCTAGATGAGATTTCAAAAGTCATCTAGACAAACTCTTTCATTTTACAGATGAATAAACTGAAGGCAGAGGGAAGTTAAGTGATTTGCCCAGGGACATATAACCAGTAGGTACCAAATATCTACTGAGGACCCATATCATCTGACTCCACAGACAATATTTTTCCCCCACCAGATTGTGCTGCTTCCCTCTGAGGCGGAACTTCACTTGGTCCTTTGAGTGAAAGGAGCTGAACTCATAAAACATGTTCTAATCCTTGCTCTGTTATGTACTAGACATACAAGCCCCAGAAACTTATTTAGTCCTTCCTAATATCATTTTTCTTTTCTGTAAAATGGAAATAACACCCCCTTCTTTTCTTGTCTTGCATGGTAATTATGAAGATCCAAAAAGATAATATATTAAAGGTGCCCCATATCTTTAAATCTCCCTAATATAAGTTGTTGTCATTATCTTTATTATTATGTAGACTTTGAATAAATCTCCAAGGATATACAACTATGGAAACCTCTTCCTTTGTTACATCCATTCCCAAAATTTCATTTGCTGTTGTGTTGACTTTACTCAGACAGGTCATGGGTTGGTCATATGTCTATTGGAAGGTAGGAACCAAACTGGGACTGAATGAGGTTGGGGCGGATGGCGATGAGCATTTGGCTGTTATCCATTGGTGGTGTTTGCCTCATCTGCCCAGGCCAACCCACACCTACTATAACTCCCTGTACCGCAGCCAATTACTAATTTCGTGGACATTTAAATTTGCTGTCCACTCCCAGAGAATAATTACTGCTATTTAATTGTATTCATAATTTAGCATACACCTGAAAAATACACTGTGAAATATCAGAGGGTTTCCCTTTTAATCCTGGCATTCCATTTACAAACTGTCACATTTAGAATGCGTCTTTAATCTTCTAGGGTCGGCTGGAATTTTATATTACAGTCTGCTTTGCGCTTTAAATATTAAAGATCCCGCAATACTTCAAAAGGTGATAATGCCTGATGCTCGAATGGAGCTTAAATCTCGGCAGTTAAATATATTGAGGGATGTTCAGTGGCCCCAGCTTAATTAAACATGCATGGGTATTTTCAGATGCAATCTTTTTCTGCTTGTTAGGTTTTTTGACAAACCTCCAAACAGGTCCAGGTGGAACAAAGCATGTAAACAAGCTTGTGAAAGCAAGCTTAAAACACTCAAATTAGCACCTCCTTACAATTAATATGCAAACCCTGGGATCTCTGTTATTGATAATGCCATCGGATATTACATGAGGCTTACCAGGGCATCATTTTTTCTAACACACGTCCAGCTTAATTATGTGAAAAGACATCGGTGAGGACTTAGTAGCCAGTGTGAAGCTTTCTGTTTTCAGTGACTTATTCTTATCCCTGGACCATGGTATCCTTGACAAGGCTGTAGCTGGCTTTTAAATGTGGCATTTGTTTTCATTAAATGATGCTTAAAAGGTACCCCTCCTTTGATTTTGCAAATCATATGGAAGAGGAGAAGATTCTCTCAAACTCAATTTCATCAAGAGATGAAATTACCTGTGACCAGCAATGACGGTTTGAAAATCATTTGAGTATCTTTAAGAAGAATCCTTTTTTTTCTTTAAAGAAATGTTCAAAAGAAAAAATGTTTCCAAGGAATATCAAAGTAAGGAGTCCACATTTTGAACCTCCCCTTTCGCCTCTCAATACAACCAAATGTCAGGGTGGATGCTTTTGTTTTCAAAGTTAGACTCGAACATTAGTGCCATTCGAAGAAAGGAAAGAGCCTTAAAATGTTTTCCACCTCAAGGTGGGTCTCCCCATCTCCGTTGTGTTCTCTAGAATGGCCACTCTCCGCCCACCCCTTCCCTGTCGATAAAACACAGAATAGTTTGTTTTTTTTAATCTATTTGGAAATGTTGCCTTCTCAGATCTGGCTGCCCAATGTGACCCTGGTAGGAATTCTAAAAAGGAAAGACAGAGTCTACATAGGAACAGGAACAAGTCCAAATTGGACCGATTCAATCTGTTATAATACAAATAAGCAGCAATCGCTGGAATGGATATAAAATGTAATGAAAATATACGCGACTGCCCCCAATGAAGGTTCAATTACGATGGTGTAATAGGTAAGGCAGCATGTTTTTTAAAAAAAAATACAGTTGTGAGAGCTGAGGCAACATTAGAGCAATTTCCTAGGTGAGGCGATGTTAGTAGGATATGACAGGTGAGGTATTGTTATTATAATACCTAAGGCAAAGCAGCAACTATACAAAATGATAGACAAATCTGAATTAATATGATATGATAGGTGAGGTGGCATTTGAATATAATCTCCCCATGCTGTACTGTAGAGAAGAAGGCTGCATGAATATTATACGGCACATGAATTGGAAGGAAGGCTCGAGACAGAAGACACAGTAGGAGGAAAAAAATATAATGCAGGTGAGATTTCAGAAGGTTTTTTTGTGCCCGGCTGGGTAAGGAGCCTACTTGGTAGCTGGATTTGTAAACAAATTAAAAGCCTAATTTCATGTATGGAAAGGGTCTTCGCTGGGTGTTGACAATAAACACTTAACCTTGGCAATCAGCAGGTCTCTGAAGCAAATAATTAGGTGGAGAAAAAAAATAGAGAGCAGATGTGGGGTGGGGGGGACACATTTTAATTTTGCCTCTCTTTTTGATAAAATAATCTACCCTTAGTGTTTCCAACCAGCGTCTATAAGCGAAGGAAGTATTGAGTTGTAGTGATGAGAACTTGCTGCCCCCACACAGGAATTCCAAGGGCATCCTTGATCTAGGATCCCCCCACCTTTAATTAAAAAAGTCTTGTGAGCATCAAGGACCTCCTGGCACAAAGGAGCCCCCCGTCTCTCTTCTGTCCCTCTCCCACCCCCAAAGAGTGTGTTTTATTTAAGCAATAGAAGCCTAGGAAATTCAAGCCTGCAGACACTGCCTCCGTGATCTTTAATGGATTTTTAAAGATGACAAGAAAGGCAATGGGGAAGTAAGGCCGAAGGTCCCCGAAGGAGTATTCAGAAGTAAATCAGTGCAATGGAAAAAGTGAACTCCTCGAGCCTGGGGATATTTCCCAGGTTTTTTCAGCTGGACACTTACAGCCTGCTGGGTCCCCGAACACCTCTGCTCTGGGCAGGCTTTGACAGAGTGAGTCATCGAAAGATGAACAGCATCACCTGAAGTGCTGTTGGAGGGGTGGAAAATTGCTCCCTTTGCACAACGTGATGTCTTGACTTTCCATCACATGACTGATTACAAGCTTCCCTTATAAAAGTGCCATTTATGAATGTTAACTTAACCAGCCAGAATGGCCAGGCTCACTTCTCTCTTTTTTTTTTCCTTCGATGCTCAAGCAATTAAAAATGATTGGGTTAAATGAGGGCAGCTCTCATAAAACCAGAGCCTATCGGTGACCTGCAGCTCATAGACAAAACAGCTATAGACACAGGAATGATTCCAGGGAAGAGGGGATGCAAAAACATCCCCGCGTCTAGTGGCTTTTGTTTAGATATTTATATTTCTTGGCAAGAGGAAGGTTTCACACTCTTGGGGAGACTGGTCTAACTGAGCCGTGTCTTTTAAGGAGATTGTATGAACAATACGGACACAAGAATGTGTCCAAGGTCTAAAAGAGATGGAAAAATAGCATGGTGCTCTTTAATCTTCTAGCACCAAGACCAATAACTTTAACCACATGGTGCAAATCCCCATCAGCTTTCCCACATTCAAAATTGGCAGATTCTGCTGATTAATGTGCTGTAATTACTAAGGATTTTGAACTTTGTTTTGCAAAGGTATGTTAGAAGAATTGGTTCAGGTTTCATTATTTTTCTTCTTCTTGTACTCTGAGTGAATGTTAAAAATTATTCAGTTGGGTTTCCTCCTTTCCCAAAGGCCTGAATTAATATGTTGTACTGAGTCTTAGCAAGTCATTACTTCTACCACTGGGTCTGCCAAGTGCCAAGGGTGGTACAAATCCATTCATTCACTCATTCAGCCAACCTTTATTAAGTAGCAATTGTGTCCAAGACCATCATACTCTCTAGCACTGGGAGAGTGTGAAAATTTAACACTATCCTGTACCCCTTTCTTTGGCACCCCAAGACAAGCTGGGTTTTAAAAGGGAGAAAGGCTTCATATTAAGATTGTAATACAACTCTACTTCTTACCCAAGACTCTGGTTGAATAAGAATGCAGACCAAGTCTGCTGTTTATCTGTAAACGAGCTAAGATAGTGGGGTAAAGGAAAGATGGTAGTAGATTGGCACTCTGATGCCATTATAATGGCCTCCTGACAATGTGCATCCACAAGACCCTAGTCTCCTGGCCAGAGTGAGGTTGGAGCCCTCCAGGCAAAAGGGCTTTGGAAAGGGACATCACTAAGACTAGAAATTGGAGGAAGTGGGGGCTTTTGGGCAGGGAATCCATAGCAAGAAGGCATGCTTTCCTGCCAAGTTTTTAGATGAGGCCTGCTAAGGGGAATTGCCAGCCACATGAGGCCTTTTCTTTCTCTGGCCAGCTTTGTTTTATTTAATAAATAATTATAAATTAAGATACCATCTCTGGAGAATTTTAATCTTGGCAAGAGATACAAAGTTTAGGTAAAATGATAGCCCTTGTCTTGATGAATTTATACTCTAGGAGAGGGATAAGAAGCAAACACAATGACATACAAAGCACAATGGCATAAGTCTAATAAAGAAGCAATAGTAATGCTCACTATAAACATATGCTACAGAAATACTTGTAGCTATGGATATGTATGTATGAATATAAGCACACATACATACCTAGAGTTGGGAAGACTCATTTTCTTGAGTTCAAATCTGGCTTCAAACACTTACTGGGAGACCTGGGCAAATAATTTCAACCTGTTTCCCTCAGTTTCCTCACCTATAACATGAGCTGGAGGAGGAAATGACAAACCTCTGGCATCTCTACCAAGAAACCCTAAATAGGGTCACGAAGAGGCAAAAATGACTGAAAAATGACCCAACAACAAGAACATGAGTATAGACACGGGGATGGCTATTGATAGAGATTTAGAGTTATGTATCTAGGAATATATATGGATATATGGACAAATATGGATATAGGATACATGAAATATATAGTATACATGGAATATGTAGGATATATGCCTCTGAGTACATATATGGACATAGATATAGCTATGGATGTATATATGGAAATAGTTATAGAAACATGCATGTAGATGTCTAAATACACACATATATAGACAGACAGACAAACAGACAGAAGGAAAGAAAGAGATAGAAAGAAGGAAAGAAACAAAGAGGGAAAGGGAGAAAGAGAGAGAGATAAAAAGAGAGAAAGAGACAGAGGGAGAGAAAGAGATAAAAAGAGAGAAAGAAAAAGAGGGGAGAGAGAAGGGGGAGGGAGAGAGAGAGAGAGAGAGAGAGAGAGAGAGAGAGAGAGAGAGAGAGAGAGAGAGAGAGAGAGAGAGAGAGAATCAGTATGGATGTGCCTATAGATGTAGACATTTTACGATGTATCAGCTCTAAAACTTAGTCAGTGTCTGGGAGGCACTGAGAAGATAAGCTGCCCATCTGTGGTCACATAGCCAGTAAGTGTCATAGATAGGACTTGGACTCACCTTACTCTAAAGAAGGCACTCCAATATGCTGCCTTTAATAACTGGTGGTGCTTAAAGGGTTGAAAAAACTCTAGGTCTATTACTGAATTTGAAGTTATTCTGAACCCCATTTCCAGATGAAGGAACTAAGACTGAATGAGTTGGAATTATTTGCCTAGGCACTCAGTTACTGGGTGTCTAAGGTAGGATTTGAAACCAAATTTTCCTGGTTCCAAATCCAATCCACTAAATGATGTCCAGGGAAGAAGAAGACTTCTGGTAGAGGTAATCATGTGCCTAGTGTCTAAAGCCCTGGATTCCCATGATTCAAATCTGTCCTCAGACACTTACTACCTAAATGACCCTTGATAATCTCTAGGTCTTTTTGAACCAGAGTCCCTTCAGCTAGAATGACAATAACATCTTCACAAGGCTGCTATGAAGATCAAATGAGGTAAGAGATGTAAAGAGCTTTATAAGCCTCAAAGCATCGTATAAAGGCCAATTATTATTGCTGTTATTATTATTCTAATGTTGTCATGAGATAGCAAAAGGTAGTACAGTGTAGTGAAGAGAGAGATGGCTTCACAGTCAGGGACACCTGGCTTCAAGTCCCTGCTATGGTACATACTAACTGGGTAATACTGCTGGGCTAGTCATCTTCAGAACTCTAGGCAATGTTCTAAAACTATAAATTGTAAGAAGGAGTAAATTTACATTGGTTGGGTCATTGACTTACTGGAAGCTCCCTATACTCATGAAATTCCAGATCTGGCAAAAAACCAAAAAAACAAAAACATATTGGCAGTAGTAGCTGAGTTGGACTTTTGAGAATGAATTGATAATAATTAATGATGCATTAATGTGGGAATTTAGCAAATCAAAAGGAGAGAGGGAGAACATTCCAAGCACAGGAAACAGCTGGAGGAAAAGCATGTTCCCTATGTTGGTATATTTGGGAGCTAGAGATTGATCCAGTCTGGTGAGGGAAGAGGGAATGGGAAGTAGATTAATAAGAGAGAAAAGCAGAAAGGCACAACAGTCTCTGATCATAGAGGACCTTGAATGCCAGACTTAAGTGTAAACTTAGTAGACAATAGGGGATCAAAGTTTTGGAGCTGATGTGGCTATGTCTATATGAAAAAGATGAGACTGGTAAACAATTAATAAGCAGGGTGTTTTAGAGGGAGGAAGGGCAGCTAGATGGTAGAATCCTGGAGTCAGGAAGAACTGAGTTCAAATTTAGCATCAGAAACTTACTAGTTATGTCATCCTGGGCAAGGTACTTAAGGTACCCTATTTGTCTCAGTTCCCTCATTTGTAAAATGACCTGGAGAAAAAATGAACCCCTCTAATATCTTTGCCAAGAAAACACCAAATGGGGTCACTGAGAATGGAACCCAATTGAGTAACTATTAGAGAGAGGAAAAGAATGTTCTCTGGAAGAATCCTCAGTAATTTAGTGAAGTAACCCAGGTGAATAATAATGAGTTGCTATAGGAAAATGACAGAAGCATGAGTAGAAAGGAGAGAATGGATTTGAGAAAGATATGAACTCATTAAGAGCCAATGATGATATGAAGGTGGAAGGTGAGAGGATGGGAAGAATGAAGGGGTGGGACAAAGTTTTCAACATGGGAGTCAGTGTGGATGACAGTGCCACTAACAGAAGTTGTAAGAAGGTCAGGTTTGGAGGAAACCCATTATGTTTGGCTTTGAACATATTGAGGTAGAGATGCAGTTGCAACATCCATGTGGAGATGTCTTTTCAATCTTTGTAGGTATGGGTTTGGAGCTGAAGAGACTGGCCAGGACTGCCGAGGTTTTGAAGTGATTTGTATTACCCTCCATGGGTGGGATTAGGGATAAGGACTTCACTGGGGACAGTATTTTGAATGATTGCTGGGTATCTTGGGAAATGTAGTTCCCTACTTCCCCTTATTAAATTGAGAGTAGATGAAGGGAAAATGGCATGAATTGATGGAG